>NC_138575.1:99205858-99444780 GCF_964289735.1 Phaethon aethereus | reverse complement strand
AACTTTCTAACTTTCCCAGGCAACTCATTTAGATGTCATTCATCATTTTCTGATTCATTTTTATTTCCCCCTTTCTGTCCTCCTTTCCCTATTAAGGGAAAAACACCGGCAAAAAATAAATAAATGACAATTTCAATCAAAAAAAGCCAGTCATTTATTTTCTAGTAGATCTTCATGTGAGACGGTCGACAGAAAAATGTCTGTTGTAAGCGATGGAAGCATAATACATCATCCATGCCAGTGAAGTAGCATGTTTGCCTTGCAGTTGCCTAATTTTAAGCTTTTCTTCAGTCTGGGAGGACAAACAAAAAGCTGTATGTGAAAATGAGAATAAAAAGCACCTTTTCCTTTAAAGTCTTGTACCGGAATGAATGTTAAGTGCCAGTTCCCGTCTCCTGCAAGCAAGCTTCTAGCAGGCAGCCAGCCATTTCAGGGGGCTGCACGCTTTATAGCAGCAGCAGCAAAACTAGGAAAGTTCCCTGCAGCTCAAAACAAAACAACAAACCCTCCATCTGTATAGGTTTATGTTAAAGTGCTGTCGTCGAGAACAGCCTGTGTGTGCCACCTTTAGCTTGCAGGGCAACGTGCCTTTTCCATTCACTGCAGAAAACAATACAAAGAACAAAGCGGCAATACCAGACTGCAAACCGAAAGACCCAGCAAAGCATGGGGAAGTGACCGACTGAAATTTTCAGAAGTGCCCAAGGACTCTTTTGGCAGGCAAACGCACACTGAGTGTGGTGACACATGAAAGAACTGACTAAAGATGAAACCAGTGTCCGTCTTTTCTATTTTATCTTGGGACCTGCGGGGAGCAAACATCATTCCCGTGGCAGAAATACTTATCCTAAGGGCAGCAATAAATTAGGCCTCCGGTGCAGTGACGGCAACAGGACATCCCCCAGGCAAAGAATTGCTGCAAAGTGCCCTCTCCATGGGCATTTCCCTTACTGCTAACCAGTAATTACCCCTGTGCCCCGACCGCCCCAGCGCACTGTCACGGCCGGCGGCGATGCCCCGGCGGGAGGCTGGTGCTGCGGGAGCTGCAGAGCCCGCGGGGCACGGGCACGCCGGCGGCGGGGGAGATGGGGCAAGCAGCCTCTGGGAAACAGCTGTCTGGGAAATGATCTCCAAAGCGAGCGGCACAACGGAACAGAACCGCGCTTCCCCTCTCACATTTATTTTTTCCAGTCCTGTGGATTCATCAGCTTCATGTTGGAAAGCCTCTTGGTACTCACTGGAGGTGGTACTGTGCTGATGTGCCTCTACGCCAAATATGCTGAGAGAATTCCCACTGTGAAAAAAATGAGCTAAGGAGAGGACAAAGGAGCAGACATATGTATTCCTAATAAAAATATAAACCCCACAAGTCTGTGAGCTGATATGTTTGAATCATATTGATTTGACAAGTTCCTGCTGGCAGTAAGAATGAAAGAGAAGTCAGTGAAATGGCATGTGCGTGTGCTTACAAACTATTTTTTAACCACGTCAGATGGCCTCAGGCTTCTCTTCTAAGGATGACTATTTTTTTAGCCCAAAATGAGTCCAAAAGCTTTGGCAGAGGGGATCAAAGCTTAATAGCTTCACAACTTGCAACTGTGCTTAAATGCCCATGTATTCAGCAACTTCAGTCATGGACAGGACATCCTCAAACTTCTTGCTTCGTGGGTCGCTTGGCCTGTGAAAACTTACATACAGCTCTGGCCCTGGGACAGGGCTGTTTCTAGGACTCATCTGGGTGTTTTCACTCATACCTATTCTGCCCTGCTGAACTGAAGCTTGTTAACTCAATTTCTTAACAAAACTTATAGTCTTGATCCAAAGCTGAGCTATTTAGATCATTACCAAACCATTTACCAGCCTCATGCAATACAATTATTTCACTTTCCAGCTACCAAAGACTAAATTTTGAAATATACTGTAATTTCATGATCAGTTTAAACTGCCATAAATGAGTCCTGATAGCGGCTGATAGAAGCAATCCCACTTTGCTCCCAACCCTGGTGGTATTTCTGGCACGGAGTCAGCATTCACAGATCTGCTGTTCTGGGGTAAGGAGTCCGAGTCGGAAGCCTATTCAGGACATAGCCTTGGGTTCAATGATGCTGAGACCTACTTTTTGACTTCATAAAATTTCAGACACGAAAGCAGACATGGGGGAGGACAAGATGAAACCTTCTTTCAGATTTGGATTCAGTTCAGAATCCACTTCAGATGGCGACTGATGCAGAACTTCATTTATATCTCCAGACTTAGCTGTCTATGCAGCTAAGGTGCATGGCAATATTCCTTCGTATATTTATCTCCATTTATCCTTTTGAAAGGTTTGTTTACATTCACCACTGATCTAATCCATGTTCAAAATCCTTTGTGATGACATACATCATCACTGACACAGCCAAACATAATTTCCCATACTTGGGTTCGAAGCTCAAATATAAATCCCCTCTCCAACCTCAGAAGTGAGACATACAGTCTAGCAAAATCTAGAAAATCCTGTCATGGATGGTTTTGTTAATTTTCATCGAAGCATCTCGAGGAGGCCATCAGCCGTGAGCATAAAAGCCCTTCACAAGCCTAAGGAAGGAAAAGGGAGGAGTGCCATCTTTCTGATGTCTTTGCAAGAGCCTCACCAGTGGATCCAGGGGAGGCTACATCAATACTACTGCTTCAACAGACGCTGAACATTGTGCAGGTGTTTGGCCTCTGTTAGGTTGGATTTTAGATCTCTCTTCAGCTTTGTATGAAAGAACTAGGAAGCTCAACAACTTGCACAGCAAGTGCTAAGCAACTAAGTGTTATTTGCTCCAATAAACAACCTTTCTGCAGGGAAGTCTTTGGTAGTGTGTACACTGGTGAGAACTCATGGAACAGGATGTGCTTTTGTATGCCAAAAGCAAGTCACTGGAAATGACAAGTAGGTATTAATTACTCTTGTTAGCATGCTGAGCACATCTACTACCTTTTACAACATAAACAACAGAAAAATGAGAAATTAAGTAACACTAGATGAAACCTGACAATACATTACATTTATATGACTTTTTTCCGGAAACACTGGCTGCATTTGAGATTTATAGGCCAGATACAGACTGCTTTATAACCTTCTGCTTGTGACTCCCCTGCGTGGTGTGTCTGTCCCCTCAGAGCATCTCCCTCCACAGCTGGATTTCCAGGTGATCCAGAGCGACCACCCTGCTTCTAGATCCGTTTTTCTGCCGCCAGCCCAGTGGGCACATCCTAAGTTAGCAGGATGTTGCCAGTCAGGATAGATTCACTCCTCACAGCCGTGAGCCGATGTTAGCTGCTCTGAGGCTATTCCGATACACTAGAGTTGAGATCAGGGCCTGGATGGGGCCGGTGACAAAGTAGGTTCAAACCCACTTCAAGTAGGTTGAGACTATTTTCCCCTTCCTGCTGTTCACTCTTTAGCACTTCGTAACTGGTGTGGAGGAGCTCTCTGCTCAATTTCTGAAACTCTTGTCCCCATTCTAGTAAGTACCGCTCATTTTTACTGTTGGCAATATTACTATTCATCACGTTAGAGGATGCTGAATAGAAAATGAAAATATATATGTGCAGGCAACGTGTGACTACTTGGAATGCACAGTCTGTAAATGTTTCTGGACTGGCCCTACAGATAATCCTACTTCAGACAGCTGGAAACAGCTGCCCTGAAAACAGGACTTTATCTGACAGTGGCTGCTAACTGGTGAGTCAGTTAGTGGGTGGTGTTACATCAAAGTGGATTAGGGAGGAACAAATCTAAGGTTTGCCGATAGGAATGGAGATGAGACACAGCGATAAAAATGGAACAGACCGAGAGAGAACGGATATCAACCTCAGTGAGCAACAGGCTGGCCAGGCACACTGCGTAGGAATTAGCAGGCTGGCTAGTCTTACAGCCAGGAGGTGTAGAAACCTTATTTTTCCCAAGAAGGTTAAGCTAAGATAAAGCAGTTAAGATAAGACCTTGTAATATTCGGTGTTCCTCTAAAAAACAACAAGTACGTGACATTGCTTTGCAGCTAATAAGGGTTATGAGCCCTATGTGTAACCCTGATAAAACACCACTGCAGAAAATGAAGTCCTCCCATGCAGCTGGGTTCCTGGTATTACTTCATTATTGGATAAAGGACACCTCCAAAAGCACACTGCTTCCTAATGCCAAATTAAGGTCTTAATTCAATACTGACTCCAGAAAATGTGACACCTGCTGAAGCAAAAAGGCTATATAATGTGTGTTCATAAAGATCTCCCATCCAAGCTAGAATCGTGCCCTAGGCTGCCAGACTTTGAGATCATAGCCCATCTCACTATGGGGC
Organism: Phaethon aethereus; assembly: GCF_964289735.1. Taxonomy (NCBI): domain Eukaryota; kingdom Metazoa; phylum Chordata; class Aves; order Phaethontiformes; family Phaethontidae; genus Phaethon; species Phaethon aethereus. Next base: position 99,440,455 of record NC_138575.1, on the reverse strand, counting down.
ACAGACAAAGCTATTGCAAAGCTTAATGCTGCTGCAGACAGCGAATGAATCACACATTCTGGTCATTTGAGTGGGCTGAATAAGGTTTGTTACATCAAGATATGGATCTCATTCTTCTGAACAAAGAAAACATTTAATGAAAAACTGACGTTTTCTTAATATAAATGAGTAAGCACAGTAATTTGCACTTATATAACTCCTTTCATCTCCTCTGGAGCTCAGGGCTTCTTAACAGTGAAAGGTGATTTTTTTCCTTTACTTACATTTTAAACGAAAAATTGAAGCACTTGTAAATGACTTGCACAGAGTTGAGTCAGAACTCAGGTCAGCCTCCTGCTGCCATTGTCATATGTTGCTGCATCCTCCTCACAACCAATTTAATAGTTTATTGTTTGGTTTGGGATTTTTTTTGTTTGTTTGCACCCAGGAGATAAGTTTATGGCAGTTGCAGAATGATTTATTACTTCCTTATATAGATTTACCCTGAAAGCTTTGGAATGTAAAAATAATTTCTATACTGCCCAGTATAGTTAATTTATAAATACTTAGGGCCAGCTTCATCAGAACTAGTAGAGGATGAACAAAGAACATGGTTGCACATATTTTTCTTTTGGCATCTGCACTGGCTGATGTAGCTCTCACTTCGTTCCTGTGTACAATTTTTTCATGGCACTCCATTTTTAAATCTGGTTCACTGCACAAAAAGTTGTTGATACACAATGGAGAGAGTGGGATGTAGGGAGGGAGTGGCAATGGGCAATGAGAACTGCCCTGGCCAGCTTTGCTACTGAAAAAAAATCCATGAATATATCACCGAATTCGCTGTGTCCTGGACATAGTGAATATAAAATAAGTATGTGTTTAAAATGCTGAACCCGCATATCTCAAAGATTCAATAAAAGCATACAAAGTCTTTGTCTTTAGGTCACCAGTTCAAATCACAAGTAAAAGATCTCAGGTCCATTTCTCAGTGGAAGAGTGCTAATAGCACTGATTTTCACTCTTCCCCAGTGCTCTTATTAAAGAGGCAACAGCAGAGGGAATGCATTACCCGCTCTGCCCCGGAGGCGGGTCAAGGCTGAGCACATTGGCAGGTCTGCGGGTAGGACGCTGTTACTCACTTTGTCCCTGTTGAATAACTAGGAAATTAATCCCTTGGGTAATGAATATGACACCTTCCAACACCACACATTCACACAGGCAGCTGGAGGGAAAGAATGCAAAGTGTCTATACATTTGCACTGCGTATATCAAAAGCCGCTCAGAAGTAATTTGTCTTGGACAAGCATACAACTGATGCGACCCAGAGTCATGCCAGCTCCCAAGTGATCGATAAGAATATTCAATAAAGCCATTGCAAATGTCCAGCTTTTAACTGGTGCATAAAGTTTTATGAAACTGGATCATCACATAAACAGTAACAGCATGTAAAAAACTGCAGCAAACACACCAACAACAGCTTAATAGTAATTCTGACAGAACATATTTCATAAGAACCTGTTTACCACTGATATCCTTCATGAACTTGTATTTGAAATAAAGGCTATTAAATTGCAGTCAACCCATGAAATTATTACTACAAACATTCATTATTTTATGAAGCAGCCTATTGACATTCCTTAGCGTGCAGAAAGAATTATGAACTCTTGTTACACTAGTACACTGTAGCTTGGCTTTAGATTATAAATTCGTCACTGTGTTCATAAGCTCTCGACAATGTTTCATTGCTTATATGTAAAATGTGTACATATTTGCCAGTTTTGCTAGAATCACAACTAGATAGAAATGATTATGTTAAAATGCCACAGTTTGGCATTCGTTCATGTGCAAAAATGAAGCTGTAGTTCTGCTGAAGATGAATTACAGGACTGCATAAAACAAGGCATACTTTTTTCACTGTGTTAACAAATAAAATGAAACTTAGTGCACGAATAACTTTTCCATGCTGGTAAGTCTTATGAGTTTTATTCATGGGTCAACATTACTGCCTGTGAGCTCAGCTACCCTGACGCACTGACTCCTGAAGCCTTGTCCACAGATTCTCATGTAGGTCCACTGATGGAGCCTCTCATGTACGCGCAGATTAGGCAGATAGGAGATGCTTACTGTTGGCCAAATTTCTCTGGCAGCTCCCTGAATTACATAAAGATCTTTTCTTTTGGAACAACTGCCCACAGTGATGGTTTTGCTGGCATCATGACATCTACCAGAAGATGTCTAGTTTTCACATTGGCTTGAGGGTATCAGCAGAACTTTCTGAATGTAGATTTAGCCTGACCTAAAGTACTGTAGGAGATATGCGTGTATGGTATGAACCAAATCACAGAATGGGGTTAATTCACTCATGTTCTTGCTGGTCTGGTTTTAGGTTGTTATAGTCAGTGGAATTTCCATTGTTTCCCTTGGCTATCTAGTTCTCAACTGCACTTGGCTGAAGGACCAGGAAGTTGTTCCTGGTTTTTAAGCTTAATTTTTACTTCCTATTATTTGAAGTTTTTCTTCCCATCCTTCAACGGTTCTTTGGTCTCTTTGAAGTTTCACCCTGTGCATACTTGAAGGGCTCTCGAGCTGGTGATGTTAGGCTTTCCAAAGTTCTCACAGTCATCAGTAGATTAAGTGGCTCTAAATATTCATAAGTGGGAAGACAGGAAAAGTCCAAAAGATTGTAAAGATCCACAGTGGCTCTTGGGATCACCTCAAGGAGATCTGAAGAAGGAAGCAAACAGTGATGGAGGTCCTGCCAGCACGGACATTTTCTTTTCATGTTCCCCCAGAAAAAAAAAAAACCCTCTTCCTAGAGTTTGTGAGTAATCCTAGAAGCAGTTCTTATCTTTATCCCCTTTAGAGAAAAATATCATGCTCTGTCATACACCTCATCACTGAGTAGCAGGAGGTGGTGCTGACCACTGTGTTAGACATTTTCCTGTTCTACAAGTTGTTTGGTTATGCTTTTTATTAAGCAGAATTTCAAATTAAGTCTACTTAGAAGAGTCGGTTTTGTTGAGTAATCTCTTTGCCACACTCCTGCGGCAACAGATGATGTACAGCAGTAAAATACTTTTCACATCTTGAGTTTTGTGAGATACCATATGTGCTCACGCAGATAATAAAAGACAACGCATTATTCCAAGAGTACTGGAGATTCCTCTGATGTGAACTGATAAATCAGTCCTGATAAGAGCAAACAGAGCTCCAGTCCAAACAGAGATATTCAATTATATGAGATTTTCACTTGTCAATGCATTCTGTCAGATTCATTTAATATGTCAATATCTTTTCAAAATGGAATTGGACATTGCTGACAGCATAAATGACATTAAAATTTTTTTTCTGATTTGTGTTGCTTACTTGGTCTATGTAAGTCTTGTGAATTTGAGGAGCTCTGCTTCTGCTGATTTGTGAAGGATATTTGTACAACATTCGCTTTTCACATTGTTAATCTGGGACATTAAAACACGGTTGTTAATCTTCCTGGGAGATTTCTACATGGCATGTATTCAGACAAGGAACATGATACGATCTGTACGTAGATGAAAACTTGCAGCCGGTTCAGGGTGGAGTTGAATAATATTCCTTCTCATTAAGACTAATTCGGACGGAAATCTGAAAAGAGGGGTCTGTAAGCTCTCGTCACTCACACTTGACCCCTACACAGTGCAAGAAAGTGAGTGCGAATTTCTCCAGTGTAACAGGGGAAAACAGACCAGCAGCACTGACAGTGGTAGCTGCCAAAGTTAGCCATGCTGAAGCCTGTTATTTCCAGTGATCCTCATGTCCAGCTCCAGCCTGCGCCAGGACGCCGATTTGGCCAGAACTTTGATAGGGATCTCCAACATCCTTCTCCTCCTAGCACCACGGAAGAGCCAGGACGGCTTGAGAACTCAGACAAGAGCATGAATGAGAAAACTGGATTTCGTTTAAAAAACAGAGAAACCCCAAAGTGAGTAGGCAAGACAGCATGGAAAGAAGCAGACATCCTGTGCCCACCACGTTACTGAGGAGCGCGTCCGCTCGCCCAGGCTTGCTCTTCACATGGCTACCTTTGGGTAGCTTCCATGGCTGCAGCACCGCACTCCAGGAAAAGGCTCCCTCTCCATCGCCTCCTGCCCCGCGTGCTGGGGCTGTGCCCAGAGCAGCCTCTCAGCCCCTCAGCCCGGGTCTCCTCTCCCGCTCTGCCCCCCGCCCCCGGCACCGTGCAGCTCCTCCTTCCCAAGGACTGCCTCGTACCCCCGGAGGAACATTACTCTGCGCAAACGTGTGTAATTTTGGATCACATGGGTGAAAAATAGTGTAAATGTAAAGGAAAACTGTCCACACTTTGGCAAAGAAAAACTTTTCCATACGTTGAATAATTTCACTGTAGAGTCAAAGGCCTTCCACAGGCATACCACAGGGGATTTTGACACACATATATGTCTCTAAATACATGTGCAAGTACTCTGTGAATAGTTCCACACAGAACTATATGTACAGATTCAACCCTTTTCTGCTCATAGTCTGGGCAGCCAGGCATGAGCCCCCTCCTAGACTCTGCAGTGGTTTTTGCTAAGCCCTGCTGGAAGGCACCGTACGACTGGGCTCAGCAGTGCGACATGGGCTCACCGCGTCTCGCTACGTGGGGAAGAAAACTTGCATGTGCTTTGCATGAGGGCAGGGCAAGGTCCTTTCTGCAGGGAAAATACAACACTGCTGTGCTCCCAGTAATTAAAAAGGGTGCCAGAAGACCTTTGTGGCTTATGAATAATATCCCACATACAAGGTCAATTTTTAGATACTAAGATTTTGCCCACCGTTCTAGATTTTGTCTTAAACTACTCCTTCATCTCATTTTCCAAGAAAGTTATAATTTTTGTTTGAATGGGGTATCCTCCTCCCATTCTGAATTATTTTGTGATGGAATAGTCCTCTTCCAATTTCTTAATGTTTGTATTTTTTCTTTCAGTCCTGTCAATGAATGTAGTGTGTCTCCTAGTTGAAAGGATCTGTATTTCTTTCCTATGGAAGGCCATATTGCCTATCATATTTGTGCTCAGGTGACTTTCTCCTCTGTTTGTACATGTTTAAGTCCAGCAAAATTAAAGGGACAGCACATTTGACGGGTAAAGTATTTTACTAGTGAATATTTGATATACTGGCTTTTGAGAGGTAACTGTATGACCTCTTGTTCCACAGCTGCGGATCACTGGCACAGCGCTACTGGCTTACTGTGTGAAACACAGAATCCCATGTTGGTTCCGATGGACAATTTTCCCACCTGTAACTGGGGACAAAGAAGCTTATCTTCTTCTGAGAATCACTTTGAGGTATTTGTACAAAAAGTACACCATTAAGGTGTTGGCTTATAAAAATTTTAAATAAATTTCTATTTTCTTTATAGAAAATGCCTTTATACAGTGTTTCAGTTAAAGTTTAAGTCACCATTTCATTTTTAGAAGCAAAGAGAAAATTCAGGGTATATATCAGAAGCGCGAGGTACTTTCTTGCGCACCGCCGAGTCCCCTGGAGCTCGGGGCCGAGGTGGCGAGCGAGCGCGCGCTGCGGGCGGTGGCGGCGAGCACCCACTGCCACGGCTGGAGAGGGCTGCCCGCCGCCCCCGGCGGCACCCCGGGATGCTGCCGGAGGTGCCGCCACGCGGAGCCCTGCGCCGGGTATCCGGCCGGGCTGAGCACGCCCGACCGGCTGCCGCACCTGAGGTGGCTGGTGGAGGCAACCAGATGTGGAATCGCCGCTTTCCCTAGAAAACCAGATCAACTAAAACGTAAATGACCAACAGAGGATTCAGCGGAGCTATATTTGCAGAATTATTTTTAGCTGCCGCATTAATGAGGAATGCAACTCAGTTTTCCTGCTTCACTTATTAGTTATACGGTCACGTAATATAAACTGGAGGTGAATTAGTTGGCTCCATAGTTTGGCTTCCAAGATATAAATATTTTGAAATTTTGTGGTGAGGACCTACGCTTGCAGTCCGAGTTTGTTCGGAAGGTATGTGCTAGTTTGGGAAATATATCCTTCAAACAGACAGTAATGTTACCAGAATCAGAAACATATGTAGATTTTTCCCCCCAGTTAAGCACGTGTTTGGGGGGGTGTGTGTCTACTTCCAAGACTGTCACAAAGACATTATAATTTATTTCCTTCTAATATGTTTAAAACATTTTCTTATGCTCTGTAAATTTTCCTAGAAGAAAACGAAGCTTCTGGTGAGATAGCTGTTTGCTCAAATGTAGAAGTTAACACACGCACACACACACAAAAGCGTTATCCACGCCTGCAATCAGAAAGCAAAAGCGTATGTGCATACTTCATTCTGAAAACATTGCCTAATTCTCATCAGAAGTCAGCTGGCATGAGAGTTACAAAGTGCATCCCAGGACAAGCTGTGGGAAGTTGTATCTGTATCACTAAAAATCAGACACAAAAAGAACACCTCTTTGTCAGTGAGGACAGGTACAAAAAGCTTGTTTGGATATAGCAGGGCAGAAACACACTGACAATTTACTGTTCTTTTCCTTAAAATTAATAAAAAGAACTGTTTGGTTTTTTCCCCTTGTCTAGAAGTTTCAAAGCCTCAGCGTTGAAACTAAAGCTGTGGTGAAGAGATTTGGGGTAGGATTATTTTATTATTTCTGGCAGGTATGCATCTTTTTTTTTTTTTTCTTTTTTTTTGGAGATTAAGATTTAAAACTGCTGATTTACTTTTCTTATCATTCTCCCTCCATAAAAATGAGATGCATTACATTTGGCAACCAGAATCTTTAATTTTTCTCCCTTGTAAATTTTACAAAGCTAGACCATGGTGGCAGACCTCTCTAATGAAAAGATGTCGATTTATTTTCCTCTCGTGGCAAATGCTTTTCTTTCATTTTCTCTTCTTCTGGGGTGACACGCAAGTAAAAGATTCTTATTCCTATACCAACATTACAGTGCAAAGAATGAAGTGAAAATATTTCTGTTAGAAAAAGAAGAAATAATTTAACTGTTAATTTTTATTGCTGCAGGTATGCAAATGCTAACGGAATATAAATCCATGCAGTTGTTCTTTTGGGATGAGGGATTAGGTGCTTAATGTGAGTCTGATGTATAGAGTTACCTCCTTCTCCCCAGAACTCTGCTGAGATGATAGAAAGAACATTGCAGCTCCAGCCCCAGCAGCTTCCTAAAGTCTTCAAGCAGTCCCTCACGAACGAGCTTACAGCTTGAATTCAGTTTATGCTGACACTGGCTGTACAAATACCTTGCTAGTAATACAGATTTATTTGGCTAAAGGGAAAATGATGCCCACTTTCACTCTAAAATGCAACGCCAACAGCTGGTGTCATATCCCACCACCCCATTAAAAGGCAAGAGAGGTGCTGAGCCAGACGGACGGGGTTAGCTGTGTATTTTGTGCAGAGGTGAAGGGATAAGAACGAAAAGTGGGTTTCCAAGAGAAACAGGAAGAAAAAGGAAGGCAGGCACATATTTTGTGGTTTTGTTTTTTCCTGGCTTTGACAGGGAATTATCTATTGCCCTTTAATTGCTAGTTGTTTTAAAAGTGCTGATATAATAGCTCAAACTTCAATACTTTATCACAAAATGACTGGAAATAAATATTGCAATACTATTCCTGACAAAATGCTAGTTTTATTTGAGAGTTGACTACCTTGCTTGTTGTAATGGATGACATTTTAACTGAGCACTAGAGGTTTTTACTTGAAACTGCCTGGCTTTCTTAGGCCTCATACAAGTAAAACATACTACAGATTTATAAAAATATATAAATTTTCAATAATAGATATTGTCTTCTTGATTATTGATGAGAAGTGTGAACTCTGAGAAGACTTTTGCAAATTTCCAGGTTAAAAAACCCTCGAGAAAAAAGGTTCTTAGTAATAGATTCCCTTCCACCTTTCTGGTAACAGCAATTCTTTAAAATTCGCTAATCCATACCACAATGCTCCACAGTGTCACATATTACACACATGACTTTCACAAACGCAGGTACTTTTCCAGTCCTTGATTATCTTGGTAACCCTTGGTAACCCGGTAACACAGTTCCCTTAAAGGGAAAAAAAAGTGGTTTTGTTCAAAGCATGAAAACTAAATACTTTCAAGCTCTCGCTAATGCGAGATATGAGACCTAATCATGAATAAACCCCAAAAGAGGTAAAATCAAGAGGTAAAGTGGTCAGGCAGGTACTGGTCATTAGGATATGCCAAACTGCGCTGCTCACCTGGAAGACTGTTGAAGCCATGTCCATGTTAGTGGATGCATCACTTCGATTGACCTGTGGGGTAACAGATGACAGCATTGCAGATAAACTGACAAAAATTGACAAAAAAAGCATCTGCAGAGAGAAGGTAACTACAGCCCGCCAAACCTTTTCCGAAACAACATGGGTAACCACATGGTTTCCAACCTGCTGCAATCTTAAGCAAGGTGTCAGAAGGACAAAACAACTTTTTATGTCTGTTTTGGAAGGACAAGGATCCCTGGTAAACTTGTTTTGATGGTTGAAGAGAGGTTGATTGTCAGTGGCTGGAAGAAACAGCTTGCTAAATGATTAGCTTACCAACCACTGTATTTCTGCTGAGCTGTAATATGACACAATCTGCAGAATGAATACGCTTTATAACAATCCTGGAGCCCACTACAAAAGGCATTTCACTATAAATAAACACTCCTTCCTAAAAAGCTCCTTAAAGTCCCCATTTCTTCTTTGGAAGCAGGTGAGAATCTTGTTTCTCAAGGGCGGGAGCTAAGCTATCATTACTTGCATTCTTTTCACAAGACTGGTGACATGCTATAAGCACAACTATCAACTGGCCCAGTGATATTTGATGCAAAGATAACTACATTTATGTGGATGTCTTTAATGGTCACTTGCAGCTCATGTTGTTGATCTGGTCATAATGTTGATAGTTAGGTTTGATGAAAGCATGGTTAGCAGAAACAGCTGGATGTTAGTCAGGAGTAGTAAAGATGAAGCCAAATTGAGTGGAAAACCAAAACTGAACCTGCAGGATTGTTCGTAGTGACACTGTTTTTATGATAAGAAAAAGCCTTAATAAAAGACAGTTTGCCTGCTAATTTAAGGAAACTTGAACTTCAACGTATAAGTTTACCTCTGTAAAGACAAATAGAGTTATATCATCAAAGGAAGCTTTATCATTTCTTTTACTGGAGGTAGGGGAAGGGAAGGATGTGTTATAGAGTGAAACAGTTAAGATTACACTTCGATTACACCCAGTTAGCACTGGACATATGAAGAGGACTCCTGAGGCGTCACTGGTGCTGTCCGACTCTTACCGTGACTGATGAACAGATATGCAGTTTTGCCACATTCAGTTTTTCCTTACCCTCTTTAGGGGCAGAAGTTTTGATCCCATAAAGTAAAACCGGATGTTAATTCTCCTAGCAGCTGATCAACATAAAATGTATACTTTAACCTGTTTAGCCTCTTGCTGTTGAGTTGCCAAGACAGATTTCTTAGAGACCTGGTCAGAGCCAAATGGAGGTCAGCATCATAATGTCTACGCACAAGAAAATATAAGCTCATACAGCTATAAGCTACAGGGCATTTTGCATTTATCTGTATGCATCCTAGGAGTATGATCAGTAAGCAACACAAATGAACTTTCATTAGTAAGTTTGTAATATGCTATAATAATCTCCCTAAAATTAATTCTGGCTCGTATATCAGTAGAGAGGCATCATTCCCACCAATATGGCTGTTTGCATTTAAAAAGAAAAAAGTTTGCACAGGCCTACGATGGACTGTGGAAAAAGAAAAAAAATATTTCCCTTTTCAGGTTTGTCGTATAAGATATATGTAAATATTTTTAAATGTAGTTGACCATTGACATGACTGTCTGAGATTCAAGGACAACTTTCAAGACACAGCTTAGCTCAAGGTTGATTTATGTATACCTACATTAATATAACATCACAAAACTATTTTGGGATAGTTTACTGGTGACCTGAAGGAGAAGGTCTCATTACTCTTTACAAAAAGCTTAATAATCTTCCAACTATGAAGTTTAAAAAGAATTTAATTTTTTTTTAATTCTAAGATTATACCCACTCTGAGCAAAACCTCAGTTAAGTTAATGCCTGTTTTTATACTTTCTTGAAGAAAACCCCTAATGATCTCCCTAAACAGCAGAAAGAGAGACCGTGGTCATACGTGTACCTGTCTATGCCAGATATACAGTAATTCCCCTGTGAAATGCCGGTGCCAGGGCCTGTTCCCAGAGCAGGTTCCCAGCATCCTTGGTGAGTTATAAGCCTGACATAAGACATCTAACAATACTGCATAAGATGTGCCTAACTTCCCTGCAGTCAGATTTTGTTTGATTTTCCTGTGTGGACCTAAATTCCGTTTGGGTAGGAAAGCCTGTGCCAGGGAACAAAGTGACTCTTTCTTCCTCCCTGGACTCCCTGAATGGAGAGGGTCGGGTTTTTTTCCATGGTTGAGAACTGTGGCTCATTTGTTTGAAAGACACTGAAAACAATTGGTTTCTTATGCTTCTCAAATGTGAGAGTAAGTTGTGATGAGGTAAAATGTAAAATATATACAACTTTAAGTAAAATTTTTGTGACTTTTTTGTTGATTATTAATAGCATACATCTGGAAAATAGAGATCTGCCTGCCAGTGGCCAAAGAGCTTTAGAAGACAGTACTCATCTTTGTTCGTGCAGCAAGGGTAGCCTGAAGCTACTGATGGAAACGAGCCACGAGACAAGTGATTATCAGATATATAAGGGAGGGACTGTTGGCTCAAGTTGGGTTGTGTCTTAGGAGTGCAATGTACCTGTTACAAGCTGGTCATGGTTAACAGCTTAATAATGTGACACTGCCTGTTCTAGGACCTGCAAGGCAAAATAGACTTGACTTGCTTTTTAAATTTTATTCTTGCTAGGAAATCAGCTGCAAGATAGATTAGTTTTATTAACAGAGGAATGTAATTCTTTGCCAAAAGGCTAGCTTCGGAAAAAAAAAAAATTACAAATTTAAGTTAGCTTCAACAGAAGACAAAAGCATGGTAATATGATGATACATCCCAGGTATGAAGACAATAGAATATTCCGTGCAGATGAGGTTTTAATACAGGTAGTAAAGAGATAAACTTCACAGTTTGGTCTTGGTACTTCTGCAAGCATTAAAACATAGTACTACATAGAAGTTAATATTAATTTCATTTTATCTAAAGCTTTCTATGGCCAGAGAAAGGCACTGTGATTAAGAAGAAACGGGATGATGGAAAAATTACATGGAAATGATGTAAAATTTAATTGTTGTCACCTGCAACCCTGCTCAACTGTAGTTCAGGTTCACTTATAGCCCAATGCCCACAGTGGTGGCTTTGGTGTAGAGAGACAAGCTTAAACTTGCTCCTTTCAGGTCTGAATACAGGGAGACAAAAAAGCCTCCAGTGCTTTCCAGTACTAGTGCTACTCAGTGATGGGAAAAGGAGAGGGTTCATCATAAATGAAGCCACAGTTGTTTCAAGCATTTGAGCTATAGTATAAATAAGGCAATCTTACAGCGCAGCTATTAAATAGTAATGAAGAACTGAAAAGCAACTCTGCATAATCACCATTCAGCTAAATGATGATTTCACAGATGGAAGAACAGATGAAATTCAGCCAAATGATTTCAGGGGCAAATGAATAGGCAATAATGTACTTAGGAAGCATTAGCCTCTCTTCATTCTCAGAGACAGTGACCCATTGTTCACAATTAATAAACCCTGAGGCACAAAGGGGACAGAGATAGTGGCTGCCTAAGATCTGTTCAAATCCACAGGATAAAACAAGTATAGAAAACCGTACGTTACACTACATCTTAACATAAAACAGAGCCTTGAATTGCTTTCATACATTCAGATTAAAATGCAAGCCCTGCTAAATTATGACAAGTTTCAACTGTCCTCCTGGATGTGATGAAAGTCACTTCTGCTATAAGTGAAAGGATCATTGGTTAGGTAGCAGTTTAGCTTTCCTTTGCTCACAGGCTTTTCTAGGGCTGGCACAAGGAAGCATGCAAAGGAGTCACCAGCCCTTAAATGCCAGCTTGTCCTTGAGAGCTAAAAACTCAGAAATAGCGCACTATTATCTGTTAGTAGTAAAGCAAGTAAAAATGAGGAATGCACTGCATGGCAAGCATCTGAGCCAGTAAAAACCCGAACCGATGGCTTCAAGAAATGAGCGACTTTTTCATTTTGATAACTACCATATCAGCAACTTTGAAAAAGGAAAAATATCTGACTGTAAATAGATAGTAACACTGTGAGTAAAAGCAAATGCTAATAAGCCCAGTATTTCGTCTTCATGAACGAGCTTAGAGACAATTGTTACAACTTTTTTTCTCTGGGAAGCCCAGAAGAAATTGTCTTTCCATTTTTTGTTTTTCTTGTGGGTTTGGCTGGTTTGTGTTTTGTTTTATGTTTGGTGATTTGTTTGGGGTTTTTTGTCACCTAGCGGTGTAACTATTTATCTTGGAAAAATAGATAATTACATGATCTTTCTTTTGAGGATATTTCACCCTCTAGTATGTGTCAAAAGCTAGTTTTCACACTAAGGCTATCAGGTTAGTGGTCTAGAACCTGCAGGAGAAATAAATCTTTGCAGTAGTCTACCATGGAAAAAAATTCGGTTTTGTAAGTGACTACCATTTGAAATATTTTACATTTCTCTGTTAAATTTGATGCTGCAGGACATAATCAATGTAACTTTACAACTACTATGATATTCTAACACATCTAACCTTGACAAGCAGGATTTCTTCCTCTGCAGATCTCCACCAGTTGTCTCTGTCCTATCTCTATGGAAGTTCAGACCTGTAAAATTACAGATATAATGCAGAAAAGTAATAGGGAATTGATGCTTAATTATTTGTTAAATACCAGAACTACAGGTCATCTGATTAAATCATCAGGCAGTGTGTTTAAAAGGCAATCCAAAGGAAGTACTTCGTCGCACAATACAACTGATGTATGCAAGTCATCTGCAGAGGATACTGCAAACAAAAGAAGTATATCTAAGTGAGCTCTGAAGCATAGCCAAGGTCATGGAGGATAACTCTGCTGGCCAGGAGGTCAGACCTTGAGATGAAAAACTTGCCCAGCTGTGCACTGGGGGACCATTGCTGATTGCAGTTTTCTGGTTGGGGTCTGAATCTAGGAGGCTACAACCAGAGAGAGTATTGGGCTATACTTGGCCTTTTATTATAGTCTTTCCCTTGGTGTTTTCTACTTGTCAGCCTCAGGTGGCATGCTGCATGAGGTGTTCTTCGTGGGTCCTTAATCCCAACTTAGAACAGGTTTTCCCTAGCTTTGGGGCATGTCATCTTGCTGGTGGCTTCGTGTAGTTGTTGCATTCACGACACAGGACGTGATGTCTGTTTTCTGCAAGGGATTGGTCCCTTCCTCCTCTCCTTAGAGGCAAGGAGTAGACCAAGCTCTGCATTCATGTTGCACTGTATGTTTGAAAAACACGCACTAGAAAAATTTGGCCCCGCCATCCTACATACCCAAGAAGTACCCTTGGGGCACAAGCAAAGAGATAGAAATTGGTGGCCTGCATATACTAGCCCTTAAATATTCCATGACATCCAGTCTCTTTCCAGACATAAAAAATCTCTACAGGTAAGCAAAGTAGCTTATGGTGTTGGGGATGGTGACAAGGCAGTATAGGATTCTTGAATTGCCAATATAGGAGCAAAGAAGCAACAAAATGAACATGTCGCTGCAGCCATTGAACCCAACTTGCCTCTAGCAAAGCTAAAATGTGGAAATACTCTCTGAGTTACTAATACCTCAAATGTGATCTAGAATTGCAGGAGGCTTATGGAAATGTTCTACGTTATTGTGTAAATATGGTAAGTGGCAAGCCTGAGACTAGGAAAGCTTCAGTGTGCCTATTGTAGTGTTTTAGATGGATCATGATGAAACCACTACTTGAACTCCAGAAGGTTTCCAGAAGTCGTGAAGGACTGAAAGACTTTTCCTGGAAAAGGGAGGAAGGTCTTGGGGAAAACTTGTGCAATAATGACTCAATAAAACTAAACACTAAAGCTAATTATGTATATTTCACATGCACAAAACAGATTTCTGAAATAAGTACCCTTTTTTTGCATTGCCGTAGTGACAAATATAGTGAGTCGTTATATGGGTACCGAAGATACTTAACATGTTTCGCTGGTTTTGAGTGCTTTTCGTCTTTTAAAAAAAGAAAGAGCGATACTGGCAGAGGGGGGAAAGGTACCAGTAGTTTTGGCTTATAGACAAGGAGGTGTCATTTCTGTAGGACTTATAAATAATACGTAAGTAGCAGCAGTATGGGCATACAGATAATGAAAAAAAAATTATTTTCAGAGATAAAGCCTGTGAAATGAAGATGACATGCTAGGTATATTGTAGTCTAGTTAGCACAGTGATGTATTAAAGATTAACCAAATGTGTCAGTATATATTCAATTTTTATTTGAGAGAATGTTCCAATTACAAATTACAATTTTCCCACAAACTAAGTATCAGAAAAAAATAGCCTTTTCCTCTCCCGAATGACATGAAAAACTAGATTTTTTTTGTGTGTGTGTTCTTGCATCTCTAGAAGTAATAGAAGAACCATACTGTTTGGTTTTTCTGTTACTTAATAAGTAAAGAGCAAAAAAAATTACTTCTGCCCCTGCAGTGAGGGGAAAAATTGTATGCTTTAATGCCCAACAAGATGTCATTAAAATTGTGTTGCAATGCTATAAAAGGGGTTAAACTGAAAGAGTAACATACATTTCCCTCCCATCCCATGGAGCTCTGAAACATAAATGTGACTTTTTGTGTAGGCAAATTCTGGGAAAGGTTAAAAATAGAGCTTTGTCTATGTACCTGACACAAAAGCAATACAAATTGACCATATTTTAAAGAGCAGGATAGAGCAGGAGAGGGCAAACATTTTAGACTTCAGGTGACAAAAGAGGAATTTTTATCAAAGATAATTGCCAAATTTTAACTCGGAAATGACATACCTGGAGCAGTGCACACTTAAAAGCTACTAACTCTGACAGCCCTAAAAGCTCTACAGGGACAAAAAAATGTTTCCAGCTTTTATGCCATTAAGCAAAACTAAATCTAAAACCTTCAGTAAAAACTTTATTGCATATGAATAACAACTTCTTTAACATGTCCCAGAGGGTGATAACAAATCTGTAAGGAAAATTAATGAGGGTTGACTACTGATGGGTGTAGGTAGCTGACCGTCTTTGGGAATGTTGTTGTCTAGAAGCACTGGAATGGAAGAGATGAGGGAATTTAAATTGTGCGTCCTCCTGTGTAAGTGCTAGCCCAGCCTTCTGGGATGACATGACTGCCAGGATCCAGAGGCAAAGGAGCTCAGAGAGCTCACAACATCTCTTGTCTTCATGCTTTGAGCATAATGGGCGCACCTTTGTGCAGCGCCAGCATCCTAAGTTTAGACGCAGTCTTCCGTGTCACTTGTTAGCTGCTTAGGCTGAACCCCTGTGCTATGGCATGGAGCAAAGTCCATCACAGCCTGTCTCCTCTGTCTTGGATAACAACATGGCCTGGCTAGAAACCTGTTCAGAAAAAAGGAAATAGTAAGGAGTTCCACAGGCCAGGCTGCTTGTGGAATGATCCTGTATCGTTCAGGTTGCCAGATTATGCCAATTATTGTCATTTAATGCTTGGCATGAAATCTCTGGGCTGGGGCAAAAGAGAAAATTAGACAAGTTCCAAGATGGGAAGTGGTCGAGTCACCA
This sequence comes from Phaethon aethereus, assembly GCF_964289735.1. Lineage (NCBI taxonomy): Eukaryota > Metazoa > Chordata > Aves > Phaethontiformes > Phaethontidae > Phaethon > Phaethon aethereus. The sequence continues at coordinate 99,424,695 of NC_138575.1, read as the reverse complement.
TCACTGCAGGCGTTCAAATAATGTGTAGACGTGGCACTTCAGGACATGGTTTAGCGGGCATGGTGGTGTTGGGTTGAAGGTTGGACATGATGATCTCAGAGGTCTTTTCCAACCCTAATGATTCTAAGATTCTATGGTTCTATGATTCTATGATACACTAAGATCTCCACTAAAAAATATAGGTCTATGTTCTGCAAACAGATACAGCCATTTATTCCAGTTTGAATACTAAATTCATTGTTCTAGAAAAGCTTACATGACTGTAGGGAGATTGATGCAAAAAGAAGTCATAGTCAAGTGTCAGACCACCAAATGATGCCTATTCCACCATTATTCTCCAGTTTATTAAAGTGTAACCAATCCTATTGCAAAGTTTTGTGAGAAAGAAGACAGAATAGCACTGCTGGAAAGCAGGCTTGATCCTAGCTTGGCAACAGAAAAGTTAATCAATCGAAGAAACTGAAAAACTAGCTGAACAGGTTTTCCAGGACACACTGTAAACTGAGAAAAGTGAGGATGAATAGAAAGGCTGTCCTGGGAGTGGGAAGGACAAAAAAAATGGAAATGCAAACCTTCAGTGTTTGCACTGTCATGGTTTAGCCCCAGCTGGCAACTAAGCTCCACGCAACTGCTCGCTCACTGCCCCACGGTGGGACGGGGGAGAGAACCAGAAGAGTGAAAGCGAGGAAACTCATGGTTTGAGATAAAGGCAGTTTAACAGGTAAAGCAAAGGCCGTGCTCACAGCAGAGCAAAACAAGGAATCCATTCACCACTCCCCACGGGCAGGCAGGAGTTCAGTCATCTCCAGGGAAGCAGGGCTCCGTCACGCGTAATGGTTTCTTGGGAAGACAGACGCCATCACTCCAAATGTCCCCTCTCCCTCTCCTTCTTCTTGATCCCAACTTTATATACTGAGCATGATGTCATATGGTATGGAATATCCCTTTGGCCAGCCTGGGCCAGCTGTCCCGGCTGTGCCCCCTCTCAGCTCCCCGTGCACCCCCAGCCTGCTCGCTGGCAGGGCAGCATGAGAAGCTGGACTGTCCTTGACTGCTCAGTAACAACTCAAAACATCAGCATGTTATCAACATTTCTCATCCCAAATGCAAAACACAGCCTCACACCAGCTTCTGTGAAGAAAATTAACTATGCCAGCTGAAACCAGGACAGTATCCACCACTTATTCCATACCATTTATGTTATGCTCAGGTACCACACTACCCAATACAACCTCATTAATTAACAACCACTACCACACTACCCAATACAACCTCATTAATTAACAACCACACTTCCCATCCTTTGATATAATACACAGATTATCTTTCCTTTAGTCTATGGACCACCCCTGTAAAAAGTCTGTAAATTGTTCACAAATATCCATGAAATGTCCATTGAATTCATTTAGACCATGACTTTGGGCTCCATCTCTTATGGTGGTCACTCAGGACAGGCGAGGTGGTGTGTTGTGTGGAGTTACTGGGCACCAAAACCAGCTCAGGTCAGGTCACTGCTGCACTTGCACTGCTTCTTGTAAGGCTTGTGCTCCATCGGTTCAGGTGGTTCCTGCTATAGTAGTTCCTATAACATGCAAATCAAATCATGGGTTACAACGATTTAAAGGTATTTCCATTACAGTCTCCACCCTTGGGCCCTTTGGACTGGACCACAGGGTTTAACATTGCCATGAACTCCTCCCCTTGCCTCTTCTCCAGCTTGGACTTCTCCACAGAGTGCAGTCCCTTCCATGAGCCACAGTCTCCAGGGGTGTATCTGCTGCGGCATAGACTTATCCACAGTCACAGTCACTTCAAGGTGCACCTGCTCCAAAACGGCCTCCTCCATGGGCCACAATGCCTCCAGAGATATATCTGCTTCAGTGTGGCCTTATCCACAGCCACAATCCCTTCAGAAGTAAAACTGCTCCAGCATGGCCTTACCCACAGTTCCAGTCCCTCCAGGAATGTACCTGCACTCTCGAGGGCTTCTCCATGGCCACATGCTTTGAGGTGCTCCAGCATGACCTCATGCACACCCGCTGATGCTTCAAGGTGCACCTGCTGCAACGTGGATTTATCCACAGCCACAGACGCTTCGAGATGTACCTTCTCCAGTGTGGACTTATCCTTGTGCCACAATCCCATCAGAGCTACACCTGCTGTGGCGCAGACACAACCATGGCCACAGACGCTTCAAGATATACCTGCTCTGGCATGGGCTTATCCACAGCCACAGATGCTTCAGGGTGTCGGGCTCTCACGTGGACTCATCCACAGGTCACGGTCCCTTCGACTCGAGTTCACAGTGGAGTTCCAGCCTGTCCAGTACAGCAGCACAGAAACAGCAGCGATGCCCTGGCCATCTGCCAGGCTTGATCCTGGCTTAGTAACAGAAAAGTTAATCGGTCGAAGAAACTGAAAAATTACCTGAACAGGTTTTCCGGGATGCATTGTAAACTGAGAAAAGTGAGAATGAATAGAAGGGCTGTCCTGGGTGTGGGAAGGAGAAAAAAACTGGAAATGCAAGCCTTCAGTGTTTTATCACACACGGAGACTGTGTGATACGCAGTAAGGTTTAACCCCTAAACTATAATATTTGTACACCAAGTACGTAGATGAACATGACGTGCCAGGCAGGGGGGAGGAATCTGGCAGAGGGCATCAGAGGTGTTTGCCTAGCGTGGTAGCCTGGGTTACAAGAAGGGAGCCCCACCTGTGCTCTTTACTGCTGAGTGGTCATCGATGGCACAAGAGAGCTGGTGTCAGAGCCTCGGTTCTGCTGGTCTGGAAGAGTGAGGAAGAGTTTATGTATTCTGCAGCATCCTGAGCCTGCTGTCGTCCTTGGATGAAGGAGCCGAAACTTACAGAAAAGGTGGCAGGGCTGCCGGATGAAGGCAGCTCATATAGTGTTTGGAAATTCAGTAAAAATTTAAAAGGTACCACCAATAGTGGGGAAAACTGCTTATTTTATTTCACGCTTTCTGTTGGAAACGTGTGGCTCCACATTCATCATACAAAATGCTGAATATATAATCCTGATAGATTTATGGAAAATCCACTTCTGTTGAATGACTTCAAATGCAGACATGGTATGTTTCCTGTCAAGAACAGGGAACTTGTTGCTCAAAGGCAAGCTATTTTCCATTAACCTTGGAGACCACAAAGGGACAGGTAGGGAAAGTTTGAAAAGGAGGTTACAAACCACAACATGAGCTTCTCAAATGATACCCAAATTTCTGGATTCCCAATAAACTTTTATGGGAATCTTTTATATTTTCCCCTTTATTTTATGGAAGATGTGACAATTGTCATTCAGTAGGAACCACCCATATGATTTCTGTATAACACTTCAATAGTTAACTTGTTCAGAATACTGTTTTGCTTAACAAGAGTCTACATCATGTGGGTGAGGTCTATTTGTATGAGGGTTACCTAGAACTGCTGTTATAGTAATAACACCAGTTGTATATAAAACTTTACCTCAGGGGAAACAGGCAAGGTAGCTCGTGCTGCAGGTTGGGATTAAACAGGAAACTCAAATAAAGTAAAAACACTTGATAATAGCCAACTGTTTGATAACAGAAAAGCAACTGGTATCAGTCTTTTAAGAAAATGCAGAATTGAAAACTATACAATAACAGATACACTTATGTACTTTGATTGACTAAGCATCACTTGCTTTTGACAAGATGTGAAGCATAATGGATTGACAGAATGAACAGTTCTTTAAAAAGCAGCAGCTTCACAATTTAAACTGGTTTTGTAACTTAAAATAAGGGTTTGTATGTTCGTGCTTAGCTAAAGATATGAAGAAGGCGGCAAATGGAAGAATAGCCTGGCAGTGACCTTCATATAGCCTTGCACTATGGAAAGTATTAAAGTGTCAGGCAACAGGCCATGCAATGACACCACACAGGAATATAAAGTTAGTTTTTCCTCTGGATACTTTTCTTTAAAGACTGAAACAGTGATCCACATCAGAAGTTTTAACTTGACCTATTGAATTCCTATTAACTCTCTAAACAGGACACAAAACAGTCTCTTGATCTATTTGAAAAGGAATCATTCGATGTTCATTATTTCTCTTGGGAAATGTGTAGCTCACTTAGAGGATTTGCTTTTTTACAGCACCTTGATGTTGCTGAGTTGCATAAAGATTTTCCTTCATAGGCATCAAAGATCATTAATGAAGCACTTCTTTGTGATGTCTTGTATGAAAGGAATATAATATACATATTTTTTTTTTTAGAAAGTACTTCTACCATACATTTCAGTTCTGTTATCAAGAGAAAAGTCTGAAATACTTTCTAAAGAAACAATGAAGGTTAAAAACCCCAAATCATACCAAATAACCCATTGTCTTTCCCAACTGGGTGAGAAATTACGTGATGAAGCCAGATACTTGACAGGAAATTTTTTTCCAGCCCTTTTTGTACTGTGGTAACAAAGGAGTGAGCATGGGTCATTGCTAGCACAGGGCAGTTGTCAGAAGGCGTATCAATGAAATCAGAAAGATGCAGGGCAGGCAAAGATAGAAGTTAGTAGGAGAAATATAAAATAGGTAATCCCTACTGATGAGAGAAAAATAGAAAGTGTTAGAAATATCAGAGGGACTTAACTAATTAAGTTCTGCAAGGATCAGTCATGGGACCTTTAGTAAATATGCATATTGAATAAATTTGGCAAAACAACTAGGAGCATGGTGATGAAATGCACTAAGACAAAGCTTGGAGGCATCTTTAATAGAAAACAAGAAGTGGAATATTTTGCACAAAATTGATATAACAAAAGTGGAATAAAATTCACAGTACAAAAGGCAAAGCCTTGTACTTGCATGATAGACAATATTGTAATCTGGGAGTCTCAGTCTACTGTGGCATAAAAGGAAAAAAGCCAGGCTGTAGCAAAGGTTATTACAGACAATTCTAGAACTTGCAAAAGGTGTTCCTGGTATAGAACAAAGCAATAATGGCACTGTATATTGCAGTTAGGAGACTTCAACCTCATTTAGAGAAACTTATGCACTGTTGCTCCAAAAGGTTGCTCATTTACACAAGGATAGTGATGACCAGCAAAATACCTGGGAGTTTTATCTCATATACTAATGAAACCTTGCAGATATAATAGGATTATTTGTCTCTAATGCACAGGTACATTAAAAAATATACCACAGGAGAGAACAGAGATGAGAAGAGAGAATAGGAACATTTTCTGTCCTGCATATATGATAGCATAAGCTGAATTTGATGCCTGTGGGTTTTTTTTAACGATGAACATGATGTAGGACATAATTTTTCCCATGGTTTGCAAGGAGCAGGTTGAAAATAATGGGAAGACAGAAAACCTATCAGTAATGATAGTTCATCTAGTAACCTGTGTGCCACTCAAATCAGTAAATGTATATTGATACTGCTTATTCCGTATTTAACTGCAAAAGAAAAAAATGGTCGGTATTAAAATTGTGTTGTTTTTAACACTGGAAATTTAGAGGACTTTTACCATTCAGCAAAGTCATGCTTGTGCTCCGTTTGAAGGGCAGGGGGACAGATCTAACTGAAGCCTTCAGCCCCTTACACCAGTCAACTTTGGCTTGTTCAGTTGCAAATGCTAGAGATGTACTTTCAAAAGCCATAGGCATGGACATAGCATTCAATAGCAATGAAACAAAGTTCTGTAGGTTTAAATTTGGTTTCAATTAGGATGTGATTAGGGCTGAAATACACAGAATAAGTTGAAGCAAGGTCCTATTTCTCAGACAGCTGTTTGTTCTTTAGCATCCACACTGCATACTTCAAACAATATGAGGTTTAAGTTGATTAATTGAAGTGTTCATTTGATAAAATACAATAGAAAATGAAATTACAGGCATCAGAAGGCATTTAGGCACCTTTAACCATTAAATGAGAATTAAGACAAGCCTGTAAAATAAAAATAGGAGAACCGTGAACAGAACAAGTCATTGGTATTTGTTGAGAGGAAATAATAACTAGAATTGAGTAGCCAGAGTAGATACATGTTGAGGTGTGCCATAACAGCTAGGATGGAAGTATGAAATAACAAGCAAGAAAGCAGTTGCTTTTAAGGAGGATTGTTCTTTGATAGATGCTTGTAGCTGACTATTTAAATGTTGAGTGTCCTACCGAATTGCCCCCTCTCTACTGAGGATTGCCAAACCGGGAATGAAGCAGAGTGAATTTAGGAAAAAGGAAGATAAGTTCCTGGAGGGAAAGTGATGATTAGAAAGGTTAAAATACGCCTCAAACAAATCTGTTATCTTGATGTAGCTCTATTGTATAAGGTTAAATTGTTCTGATTACCATGTTCTTGCAGACCCCTACGGTGGAAGGAGCTATGTGAATGCAGCAGCTTAATGAACAGGGAGAGGAAGGAGATAAATATCAGGGCAAGCACTGCTGGTGTGCTGAGAAACTAATTACATCTGGGGGGGGGTTGTAATCCAGAATGGTAAAACTCTAAACTGTAGAATGCCAGATAGTCATAAAAGATGTGCTTCATACTGGGGTATATAGGAAAGGAACTGAAAACCCGCAAGGTATGGGAAAGGGTATAGCATGTCTATCCGAGACATGAAAACGGGATTACAGTTGTCAGAAACTGAAGTTTACAATGTTCAAGAGACAGCTAAAGGGACAAGAGGAAGTTATGTGAAATACAGCCCATTAAAAGTTAAAGACTTCATGGTTAGTTAAATTACTCTAAATTACTGAAAGATTAAGAACCATGTTTAAGCTGAGTATTTGTCTTTTGCACAAATACATTAACTATAGCCAATTAAATTTGCCTAATCAAGCTTAACAATGCTACATGCTGTTTCTCATTAGAAAGGCACTATTTAAAAAAACAAAAAATTGACTACTTGAAATGTAATGGTAAAGAGATTCTGTATGGATCTCCAAGGGTGCAGCCATCTGACTCTCTGACTTAAGAGTAAGTTGATGTCACTGCCTAGCATTTGTGCCAGGCAAAAGAAATTTTTCTGTTGTTAGTCTCTTCTACAACTGAAAAGCATAAAGAAAGAACATCTGCTTTTTGTAAAACTATGAAAGTGATAAAAGTATCTCAGGTAATACTACAGCACTTCTGCTGATGTTCAATAGAACCAGGGCTGCAACTCCAGCCTTCTTATGGCAGGTAATACTTAAACCTCAGAACAAAATTAGCTTGAAACATGAGGGCTGGACAAATACTGCAAAACCTAGTGGGAAATCCGGAGAAAGACTAACCAGACTTAGGATTGCTGAGCTGAAATGAACATGACTTAAGGTGATACAGAAGTTACAGCTCTTTTTAAAGGCATAGGAATTATGGTCTTTATTTCAAAGTGCCTCACTGCAAACACGGATTCAGATGGCAGGATGCTTGCTAATGGCCTCAGGCGTGACTCTGCTTCCCAAAAGCATGCTGAGTTGAAGAAAGATATATGCTTATTGCTGAAATACAACTTGCCACAAAGGCAGGTAGCTTCTCAGATATTCTTTAGGACTGTTACTGTAAATATAGAATACAAACTGAAGTCAGCAAAACTGACTTTACTTACTGCCTCCACATTAGGAATGCATCCATGTTACTTCCCAAACCCACGGTATCAAATGACTCCAAGGATTGACTCCATAGCTCCTGTGAAGCAGGCTGGTGAAGGGCAGGGGCTGGTCTGTCAGGAGCAGCCCACCCCTCTTTGCTTGTGTTCTGACTGTTCAGAGCGGGGAGGAGGAGGGATGTCCTTGGATTTTGCCACAGCAGAGGCTGCCTGGAGACTTCTTGGCATAAATGTTCAAATTTGTGACCAGTCTTTTCAATTTGGTGGTAAAGACAAGGAGGTGTTGTAGGGACCTGGGATGGTGAGCTGCTCCCCATGCCTCTCCAGGGATCCCTTTATGGTGCATGGCCACAGGGCATGATGGAGAGAGATACAGGCTGAGGGCCCAAAGCAGACCTTGATGGCAGGTGTATGAGTAGAACCTACCTGGCGAAGGTGATCCCAATGGGAGGCTGGGTTTTAGGAAGAGGACAGCTAGTCCCCATAATTTGATGTAGGAAGGATACACAAGAAGGACTTTCATAGACGTGTATATGAACAGAAATCAAATTTACAGGCAGTGACAATAGCATAAATTAGCACCTCAGCTCCCTAAAATCATAAATAGCACTCAGTCCTGACAAGTGTTTTTCTTTCTGTGAGCATCAGGTGCCTCTTTCAGTTATAGAAAAAACAAAACAACAAAACCCAGACTCTAAACCCTATCCTTCTTCATCTTCACAGTCTAAGATTCTGAAAGTGTATCTTAGGTTGGACTCTGCAGAGGAAATAAATATGTGGCCCAGGAGACCAGTAGGTGGAAAATCCTTCCTCAATGTCTCACTAGTTTCAAGCTTCTGTTGTACTGGCAGAAGTTACTAAAGCTGATACACTAACCCTAGCAAAAACACGCTTGGACTAGCAGGGTTTATTAGCATAGAGCAGAAAGGAACAGTAGTGTTTAATGTTTGAGATTTTGCCCAAGTGACGAGTTAAGTAGTTGAGGTGGAGATCAGGATTAATCATGAACTTTTATTTCAAAATTTTTCTTGTCCCTTTCTGGAGAGATAGATCAACCTTTAAGAGCTTCTAATTTGTTCTGAGTTGCCAGTCCTTGAGGGTTTGCATTTTGTAGGGTTGGGGAAACAGAGAATGTTTACTGCCTGTCAGTTGTGTTTTAGCCTGTTTTATACATTTACAGAAGCTTACAGTGAAAAACCTCACATTTTATACTAGCAAAGAGAAAGGATTAGGTTCTTGATTACACAGATTAGAAAATATTGTCCTTCTGTTATTGTGAGTAAAATAAATCATCACCTGAGGCTTGCCCTTGGGTCTGGTGAGAAAATGAATCATTTTCTGACCTTTTCTCTGCTTGCTGGCCTGATGGACAGCGGTATTTTTGCATGGCTATTTTTCTGCAGTATAAAATTTACACAAAACTTTTGACTGTGCCTGAATTTCAGTGATGTCACCAGGCTTCTCTGGTAGCCCCTGCGATAAATCTGAAGATGACCATCCTACTGGCCCTGGACGTGAAGTCCTCTCGTCAACCCGTTCAGGTCTTTAGACCTCAGGGACCCTATAACCCTTTCGGGTAGTTATGCTGGTGCAGCTCTTCAGAAGTCTTGCTTGTAAAACCCCTAAGTTATTTCTCTGGAGCCACTGTATCAAAAATGATCCTGCTGACAGCAGTTGTGAATCAGTGGTAAGCTCAAGTGAAACTTGGAAGTAAAGCAAAGTCTTCTAATGTGGCAAAAATTCAAATGAGCCAAGAGCTGTTTATTGGTAATTAAAAGCTTAAAAGCTTAAACTAGGCCTATAATCTGTACTTTTTTGTGCAAAGCACTGCAGGTCAGACAAAATAAAGCACTTGTTTAACAAATTGGGAATAGCTAATAGAAGTAAAACTCGGAAAGCTATGATTTTGCACTGCAGTCACGGATGCTTGGCTACATGTACCTTTAGCCTAGGCAGCCTTTCATGATAGTTCATAGCCTCTCTGGGCTTTCATAAAACTCACTTTGGCAACTGAAAGCAATCTGCATATCGGACATGTTTGAGATAAGCTCCACCTGCTTTCACTTTATGTCCATGTTGTTAAAGAAAGGTAAATAGATAATTTTTTGTTAAATAAAGAAGCTTTAACTCCATCTTGTTACACAAACCAAGCCAACTAGACTGGATTTGGAAAAGCCTGAATAGCCTGCATATAAGAAAGCCAAGGGCAAGATCAAGTTCACTTGTGCTAGTAGTACAGACAGCACCTACTGCCAGAAACACTCTGCGGTAAAATATGTTCATATAGACAAGCAGAAAAAACTAACACAGAATTTCCTATTGATCCTGATCACCTTCAAAAGTCTGTGGAAATATGAACTGCCCTCATACTGTGCTTATCAAATAAAATGAGAACGCTTATAACAGACATTTTGATAGCTTTCATTTAAAAACCTGTAACTATTAAATGTACCAATAAAAATGTTAAAGTGCTGGAAGCAAGCAAATAAAGTACATGTAAAGAATTGAAAAAGAGGCTTCAGTCTGTGAATATTAACATATAAATAACTCTAGACCAAGTGAGCAGGCACAGAACTGAAACTAAGAAAGAGTATACCAGAGCTCTGTTTATGCTTTTACAGGGCTATAAGTAGGCTTGACTCAACTTAAATTTTTAATGAAAATCTCCTTAAAATCAATTTCTGTTTATGCTTGCCAATGTCTACTGCTAGTTATAATTTTTGTTAACTTTAGTCTCTCCTTCACTCCAGTCTCCTCAGTCTGCAGCATTTGCCAGTGAGGTAAAGGAAAAAGAAGGTAGAGTAACTTGGAGAAAAGGAACCAGCATATCATAGAATCACAGAGCAGTTTGGGTTGGAAGGCACCTTTAAAGGCCATCCAGTCCAACCCCCCTGCAACGAGCAGGGACACCTTCAACGAGCTCAGCTTGCTCTGAGCCCCGCCTACCCTGACCTGGAATGTTTCCGGGGATGGGGCATCTCCCCACCCCTCTGGGCAACCTGTGCCAGTGTCTCACCACCCTCATTGTGGAACATTTCTTCCGTCTATCTAGTAGAAATCTACTCTATATCGTCTCACAGTTCTTCATTCAAATGTATTTATTGTCTTAATAGTGGAGTTTTAAGAAATCCCATAAATAAAATACTACCAAGAGTTTAAGGAAAGAAATTAAATCTACATGCAAAACCATGCATGTGGGAAAGGCCATGTCCTGTATACACCTTTTAATGATGAATTGTTTTTAAAATGAGCTATATTGCTATAATTTTTTTGCTGTGTGGCAGTGAAACTAAAGGTCCGTGTTGTTTAAAGTATTTTTCTCTTTAACAATGCTGCGATAATATGGTCTGATCAGAATAAAAACAAAATATGACTGTTTTCATCCATGTTAGAATAAGCAATAAGGAGAAAAAAGGAGCTAGTAACCTTTGTAGAATACAAGTGAATCAAAAGATATCTTGGATCAAAATCGTTTCTATGACCTGAACTATTAATTTATAGTTTCTTTGGAAAAAAGCTGGAGAAATGAAAGGAGACAAATTAAAAGTACAGACAAGCACAATATAGAGCTATGTGGAAACGCACTTTTGAACTTTTGACTTCTCTGATGCCTTTTGTTTGCTAATCCATGTGTCAGAACAGCGTCCAGGATTTCTGAGTAGAGTCCTGGGATTTAGGCACACCTGACTGACTTTTGGTCGCTGTGCCCACATGCTTTCCATGCATGACAAGTCTGTATCTTCTCAACTGTTTTATTTAGCACTCCGTTTCACTGTGTGCAATGGTCTCTGGAGTAGTAGTCAGCTAACTGGGTGTTGGCTACCTTATGCATTCCTGGCAATCCGTGTATAATGGTCCACAGTGCATTGCAGCATACCTGCACCGACTGATTTAGGCACCTCTATACCCCCACTACACTTAGGTCATTTTGATAACATGTGCCTGGTTTTAATGGTAGGGGGCTGCTAATAATATCCTTTGGGTGCAGGTAAGTGATGGACTGACAACCTCCATAACCAAGAGCATGACACCCAGCGATCCACCGGCGCTCCCTGTGACCGGAGTACACCAAAGTACTCTTCTGCGGAGAAAGGGAAGAGTAGCCACTCACACAAGGCATTCGTCTCTGGCATGTGAGCAGGAGATTCTCTTTTTAAGGTCACTTTTAAACTTTTCCTCTTCTTTTACTCCTAACATTCAAAAGATTGTGACAGGACTTTCGCTAATGCTCTTGATATCAGCCACTACTACGAAATGCTAGAGATCGGTAAATGTCAGCCTAAGTTGGAAAACAACAAATAACAGCACAAAGGGATGCTTGCCCTTCCCTACAGTGGTTATTCTGCATATGCAGTTGTTCTACTGACAGTACCCGCAGCGCTTCAGTCCCAGAAGCCAGAAGTGAAGCCAGCTATGTGCTGCAGTGCAGTACAACTGATAGCAGCCTTACCACGGCTTGTTTGATGCTGTCAGCAGCCTGCGTGTAGTCAAGTGTCCCTTCCCATCTGCTACCTCCCGTATGATGTACACGGCACCTGTACCAAAACCTTTAAGCCATATAGCTTTATTTGTAATACTGATTAATTTATAGCTTATCCCAAACAGCATGAGAGCTCTTCTCCTTTCTTCTCCTGACACAATACAAGAGAATCCCATTCAAAATTGCATCAACAGTGAAAACCATGCAAGATTTTAAAAGGAGATAACTTGACACTTATCCACTGCCTGATGTGTTTTTCCCTACACATGCAGCAGCTCAGGAGACTGCTCACCAGCTAGACATAGCCTTTCCCTGGCTGGCCCATTACCTCCCTAAAAGGAATCTTTCATGTCCACAACTCCTTTGTACTATGTTGTCTCTTTTTTTTTTTTTTTTTTGTCCCTGCATTTATGAATTCAGAGGGGGGAGAGAGAGAGTGTAATTACTTGACACTGCTTCATTTCAGCTGTCTGAGCAGAGTCTCCTAACCTCAGGAGCTTTTGAGCAGCTCTGCAAATCTAGAGCGTATTTGTGAAACCGATTTGAGACACAATTTCTAGGGAAACTGCAACAAGCCAGTCCACCCTGACTAACTTATATTTCATTGCATTGTTATTCTGAAACAAAACACTAGGAGGTATTTCTGGGCATCACCTGACAGCATATTGCATTCCTGCAGCTCCACATACTTTCTCTGTCTTTCATATACCACGACTGCATGTGCAGTGGCACATCAGATAGCTTGCTTAAGGCCGAGCAAGACTTAGAGTAACAGTTTCATACTCAAGTTTTATTCTATAATTGACATACAATTAGGAAGAGACAGATAAGCAAATATTCAGGATCTTTGCTTTTTGTTGGGGTGGGAGAAACAATTCAGAATTTACTGGTGAGATTCATTCTTGGGTTTGATACTTAGCAGTTTTCATTTAAGGAGCTAGCTGGCCTATTAGTTCCTCAGTCCTGCGGAGAGATTTAATAAGAATACTTTTATGAGCCTGTTTCAGTGACAGCTATAATCTCTTAGTTTAATTTTCTAACTAAAGATATTTCCGCTGCTGGGGCCCCACTTATCAGGTGTCTGATCTTCAGTATCAGAGTCATTTAAAATACCATCACGTAGCCTTCTTTTTCCTGAGTTGTAAATAACAAAGAGAGATATAGAGCTAATCAGTTATGTGAGCCATGACTCAGCTCTGTTGCCCAAATTAGAAGTGTGTTAGCTTCATTAAATAAACAACCAATTTGGCCAGTTTTCCTGAGCCCTCCCCATCGTTGAAAGCATGTGTAAGCGAAAAGGAGTGAGGAGATGAAGCATAGTTTGCTTTCTAAGGCTATATGTAACACTTCAGACTGTATGAAAAGATACCTTAAGTGTCGAAACAGAAGAAGATATTCCCTTCCTTTCTTCCCAGCTGTAAATAATCTGACAATCAGAACCTTGCTAGGGAACGGCTGAAAGCTCCTCCCACACCCAGTTACAAGGAGTACTTTTCCGTCACAAAGTTAGGTTTAAATTGGAATGTCCATTAGAGTAATTTTATCCCAGAATTTCTGCTGCATTTTTTTTCTTTCTCTCTCCTGTTCTTTTTTTTTTTTTTTTTTTTTAATTCTGTATTAGTACATCCCCTGCAGTAGCATATCTATATCACCACCAGGGAAGGATTTGCATCATCTCGCTGTGCTGACAAATTCGATAGACCTAGTGCACTCTGTTTCTAGAGTTTTCTCCCTTTCCCACATGCAAAAATATTTGCACTAAAAACTCAATTTTTATTCAAATAGTTTCCAGAAAAGTCTACGCTCCTGTCAAAATCTTTGAATTAACCTCATTTCTACATTAACTTTTCCCTGTATTTTGCTCCTGACTTCTGTAATTTCTTTTTTCTTAAAGGTAAAATTTAATACATATTTTCCATTCCAGAACAGTTTTAAATTGCATAGCTCGAAACAATGGTTGCTTCAAGTTTTGTGACGGTGGGACTAAACAGGTTTCACTAAGATTTCTAAGACGGGAGAGGAAGAAGTGCCTTATATCTGCACTTATAATTGCTTGTAACTCAGGAACCTCATACACAACTTAGCTACTACTTTAACTTCTCTTTTTCATTAATACATAAACATAGTCACTTGAATTAAATGAAGAGTTCTTTCCCTCACCTTCCATCATGCTTTTCAGACACTTTTATCGTAATCTGTTGCTTAGACACTGGAAACAAGAATACTTTGTCCCAGTTAGGAAAATTTAATAGATTCTGCTAAGAATTTCTTTGTCTTTCCTGCATCTGCTAAGAAATAAAATTCTTTGCTACTCATGCTCAAAAAGCAGTATCACTGCCTTTTTCATAGGCTCAAAGTTTGTTACAAGGGTCAGCAACCCACAGAAGGAAATGGAGACCACTGCTTTTCCATTGCACTTTTGAGTCATTTGAGGACATCATGTAAGGTTTTTATTCCATTTGAAAATAAAATGTTGAACCTTCACTCCTGCATGTTTTGATTTGGGGGACAGATGCCAAATGGAGGCACTGGAATCAGTTTAAGAAGGGAGCAGAAAGGACATCTTAAAAGCTGAACGGAAAATTCTGTTTCTGGTGCTCTGTCTCTCCTTTAATTGCAATCACCAGTCAAGATCCTAATCAATGCACATAAATTGTCACAAGACTTATAAGGGCTGAATTTTTGAATCCACAGTTAGGGGATTACATGGGCTTTATGAAGAATTAGCGCTTATGGTTATTAACTTTTTTCCTGAACTTTTCCATTCGCATTCCACCTCGAGGCAACCCAGTGTATTCATCTTACTAAAAAATTGAAACATTAGACTGATAAAATCAGACAACCTGTGTGCCTGTTTGAAATCTTGTGCTGCTTTTCTAACTCCTTCCCAAAGAAGCTTTAGGTGATCTCACTGACCACGTCTATTGGTTTCATGGTTATGTCAGCTCTCCTGCACTTTTCGATAAGCAAATGTTTGTCGTCTGCTAACCTGGACTTGAAAGCATAGTTATCTTATTCTGCTTCCATTC
Source organism: Phaethon aethereus (assembly GCF_964289735.1). Taxonomy (NCBI): domain Eukaryota; kingdom Metazoa; phylum Chordata; class Aves; order Phaethontiformes; family Phaethontidae; genus Phaethon; species Phaethon aethereus. Next base: position 99,409,628 of record NC_138575.1, on the reverse strand, counting down.
CACTTCCCTTTTACTTTTGGCTCAATTTCAGAGTAAAAACTCTTTACCCAGCTTTACTCAAGTGGATGTCCCTTCAGGTTGATTCAATGTGCGAAATCTTTACTCTATTAATTTCTCTTTTCCAGCTTGAATTCTCACTGCTATGTGTGTATAAATACTTATTTTATTGCCGACATCTATCAGTAGATGTGTGATTCCTTTGTAATCTGAAGACAAAAAAATTTTGGGTTTGCTGCTGTATGACTCCTACTTTTAAGAAACAGCTCTCATCTCTGGAGACCTAGAGTTTCACTGGATCATTCTTCTTTCATCTTTCCTTCTGAATGCATTACCAGATTGTTATTGCATTAATTTTCGGTGTGTTCTCCATAGTCATGCATTCTTTCAGGAAAGTAAAAATTATGGTGTGTTGATTTCAATACAAATAGGTAACTCTTCCTAAATGTATCTTATCTTCTTCATATTAAGGTGTGTTACCTCATTTAGGAGTGTTTAATAAGTGAGGACTGTAAAGTCCATTTGAATTTCACATTTGTGTTTCCCCCCTGAACTAGCTTAATTATACTAACATCTGAAGGCAGTGCCCACTTAACAAAAGCTAGTTAATGAAATACTGATATTCAAACTCCTGGAGAATAAAGAACAGCAAATTCCTCTCAGAGCACAGTATAGCAAGATTTTACTTAAGAATTTTCATATCAGCCCATTCCTGAATAAAAGCCCTCCTTTAGTTCAGTGATTCTAGTGTAACCAGACAACTTTAAAAGACCATTCTGTACTTTTCCCTCTATAGTATTACCTTCATATTATAGCCTTTATGTTCTGTACTTTTCACGCTTGAGAGAGTCATGGAATGACTTTAAGAAGGTGACCCTTTAGAAAGCTAGTAAACTTTCAGAAAAGCCTTATTGTATCATGTTAACTTCAGCCTATAATGAAGAATTATAATGGTGCTTTAGCACCAAGGAGGTGTTATAGGCAAGGATATAAAAAAACCCCACCTTATTTTCCTACTGTTGCTTCTAATTATTCATTTTGCTTCTTTATAATATTGACTCCCTCCCTGCACTTTCCCTCCTCCTCTCACAACACAAACATATGTGCACACTTTTTATCTGCTGGTTGTTCAGTATTTTATTTAAAAATCATGTAGGTTGTAAGATGAAGGATGGATGGTTGGAATCACCCACCGCTTATCAACAGCCCTTACCTACATGCCTTAGGAACACTATGCTTCCCAAAGCATCTAGACTTGCACAAGGTACCTAGCCTTCATTTCAATAAACGCTGACAGAGTGAGTAACATGCCAGATGTACGGTTTTGCACTTACGGAGGTCCCTCATCTTGGAGAGCATTAGTGCTCTTGGTACATGAAAAGCTGTCAACGTCTGAACCAACAGAACGGCATAAATGCCTAATATAATCCAAACTGGTACTGAAATCTCTTTGTGGCTGCATGGACAACTTGGAATAAAGGTAGAATATATTCTACCATAGTTGTGAGGGTACCTTTATGGCTATTTTCCACTCAAGTAGTTGTATTACTACAGCAAGACTTTTGAGATGAGCTTGCTAGATAAAAAGCTGTGAAGGTTTAATTTCGTTAATACCTATTATTAATTAACGTTTATTCATTGATTTGGTACACCCACAGTACTTCATGAGACTGGACACATTGAAAACCAGCTGCTCATAGCTGATCTGTAGTATGTACACTGTTGCTATATCTATCCTTTTATTGTTTAAGATTGGAAAATCAACATGGTGAACTGAATGTCTGAAAAGATTACCACTGAATAAATACATCCTTTTCTAACTGAGGAATGCAGGAAAATCAGACAGTGAAAATAATGGTTAATAGACAGTCCAGAATGGAAGAGAACATATATTTGGAGGCCACTTCAAGCTTTCAGATAGTAAAATCACATGTAAGTTAATGTCTTTTATAAACTGGTTCCAGCTCCTATTTTAGCTTAAGATCTTTAATAATATTAAATAAGACTGAAAGACTTCATTGTTAATTCAAAAGCCTTAAAAATTGTTTGGCTATTTATATAGTGTGTTCTAAAACCTGCAAACTTTCAGTCAGATAAAATAAATAAACTTTTGCTTTCTAGCTTAAAAATGTAACTGATCTACCTGTTGCTAAATGGTACAGAATTATCAAGATTTTCAATGCCATTTATTAATATAATAAAACCACCTAAAATGGAGTACCTAAAAACCAGAGAGCTATAACAGATATAATCAACTTAAAGAAGAGTGAAGCCATCCCAAGCATGCCATTAAGAAATCATGACTTCAATTTTATTGTAAAATATTAACTCATCATTACTATTTAAAAGATCTAAACAGAATTTGAGGAGGTTTAACATAATTCAGTTGGCCACCGAAAAGAGAGGTTTTCAATCAAAATCTTCTCTTAGATATGATTACACTGATTTATAAGCAGAATGGAGGTGTGAAGAGTTCAAGGTCAGCCAGCTTAAGCTGTGGACATGAAGGACGCAGTTGCAAAACAAGTTAAGCACACTACCTTTGGCCCCTGAGCTCTGAGCTTTTCTCTCAGGTGGATGAGAAATAAATTAAGGGGGAAAGGAGCCAGAGAGATAGTGAGAAATTAGGTTTCAGACAACTGTAACTTAGAAGTGAATAATTACTAAGGCCATAAGAACGAACAGTTAAGAAGTAGAGTTTAAAGAGAAACAGAATGGAGCCAAGGCCAGAAGGGGAAATGCAAAAATAAGTTGAGATGAGATCTATGATAAAATAATCTTTAAAATGAAGTGTTAGTTATTCATCATTACACTGCTGTGTTTGGTTTGTGAAAATTAGTAGACAAAAGAACGAAATCTGCTGTACAATAAGAAAAGTACCATGCAATTTGCAAATTGTTAATTATAAATGCAGTGTTGTATTGTCACAATGTTGTAGTGTCAGCTGTCTTCCTTAAAGAAGGTAAATGTGGGAAGAAGTAGCAGCATGCCAAGCATCCCTCTGTATATGAAAAGGGAACCAGCCTCTGACAAACTTTGAAGAGTATTTCCTTGGCATACTAACAAATGCCAAGCAGCGTTTGAAAATTTGTTTGCTTCCATAGCAATGAAAACCTATGCGCCTAGACAAATGGGAGCTATAAAACTGGAGCTGGGGTCCCATTCTAAAAGTAGCCCTCTGAAGACAGACTGCAGTTGAGTTAGTCATTTCTCTCCATGGCTAAGGGATGTCTCAAATGGAAATGATAGCTGGAGATAGAGATTAATGTTGGCTATATATTTAGGTTTCCCCTAAGTGAAAAAGCACTTTGAGGCACTTTTGTAATGTTTCCAAGTTGTGATCAAGAACTCAGTCCCTTGTTTCCTAGAATAAACGTAGCCTTAAGCTTGCCCAGTGTCAAATTACCTGGGGTAGCCTGACAAGCAGAGTACATTTACATGTACATTTGCATCGGACAAGCCGAGCATCATTTACATTAGCTGTTTCTAGAGAAAAACTAGCTTTGAAGAAAACGGTTTTGGCTGCTTGTTATCTAAGAAAATAAGAGAATGACAAGGCAGAGGAGTGTTCTCACCAACTATGAGTGTGACTGCATCAAATGCCAGGATATGGAGCAATATTTTTCCAGGTGAACATTTTCCTATGCCGTCTGATAAAGGCAACTCGTCAAGAGGTCTCCGGCAGTCAAGGAAACCTCGTATTACTCTGTGACGACTTGAAGGCTTCATGCCTCTAGAAATTCAAATAACAGTGGTCCATGAATAAAACACAATGGTTTAATTAACTCTTGATTATTTCTTCATGTAGTTAAGTGGAAAACCCCACTATCAGCAACTGACATTAAAGTTGTATACTATCTGGACAATGAAAATGAAGAAACTACCCAAGTTTTGGTTGTTTTGATTTCTGAAAAACACTGTCATGTGAAGCATTTAAAACAATTGCCTTTGCCAGTTAATAAGCTGGGTTGCACAGTTTTCAGTATGTCTTACAACCAGCTTAGTAATTGTTTTGCTATTTTGCTGCAGCTGAACATTAAGTGCTACATGCTAGTACTTTGTCTTGATTTAGTCTGACAATTTAAATAGCAATGCAGAGCTTAGTGTATCATACCCCTTGATAAGAATATAATACTGGCTTACAGGAAAGTAGGTCCCAAAAGAGTTGCTAATGACAGAAGAAAAATACAAATTAAAGTCTTCATATTTTTGTCCTATTATACTACTATGCTTGTTGTGTATGTTTCAGTGAGATACTGGCTGACAGAAAATTCCAATTTTAAACTGTTACTTCGTTAAACAAGCAAACTCCTTTTAAACTGACAAATAAAAAGTTCTTTTTATTAGCAAAAGATACCACCTTAACAACTACAGGAAAGGACACTTTTTAGATTAAAGAAATAAGAAATCATTCAGACTAACAGAAGGGAGGTATAGCTAGAATTGCCTGGGGAACACTTCATGCATGTCCACCTCTATTTCTGACAGTCTGAGCTGGCTGCTTTCAAGTCAGCCTTAGCAATCTGTAATCACAAACTCTTTTGTAATACAGCAACTACTCTTTTTCCTCTCCACAGCCTTGGGTGAGTACAGTTTCAAAACTCTATCTAATGTCCATCTTATTTTTTTAAATTGTGACTATGAATGAGAACGCACTAGATTGCTAAAGAAGTCTTGAGACTATTGCAACTATTGTCTTCAAGTTGCAAAGGCATCACAACTGGACAAAACACATTAAATTATATTTTACATTGCTCTAACAAAGATTACTTTTAGAACAAGCCAGAGAACATAAAAACAAAATGTCATGAACAAGCATTAGAATAAAAGGTTAAGAAAAGACATATTATGTATAATGCCTAATTTTTTAGTGTGCTGTGCTTCAATCAGCTGTCCCTATTCTTTATTCAATCTCCTTTGTGAGGGCACAGAGGAAAGCAAAATTAGAGGGAACACATCAAACTTTTTCATCAAAGGGTAATTTTCCAATGGCAATAGCAAATTTTTGACATTTGCAACATAACATATTAAAGTTTGAACTGGAGTTTTTGAAAGTGTTTTTTTAAAAACTACTTTTATCACAAACACTTGGAAAAGGAATCGTATCAATGGAGGGAAAATCCAACCTGACAAATATTTTTATGAAGTTTATTAAAGGCTCAGAATTGCTAAGCTTTGTACACACTAGTTGTGTAAGAAAAATTTGCACTATTCAGCTAAAACGAGGTATTGCATCCAGGCTTAAAAAGTGAAAAGCAAACAGAAGTGGAGTATTAAAAGGCTGCTCCCTTCTAAAATCAGCATCATGTAGGGGCAGATGCTACTGCCCTGAGCCTGAAAAGAATAAACGATGTCTCCTTAAAGATGCGACTGCTCAACAGATAAAGTAAAGTGAGGAAAGAACTTCAGTTTGATGAAAACATTGCACCAGGTGGAAGCCAAGTATTCACCTCTTGCAGTACAGTCACATGTCTCAGAGACTTTATGTCCCATAATCTCCAAGCGAAATGAGTGCATGAAAATACGTAGTGCATACAGTTAGTAGCTTTCGTATCTTTGGACTATGTAGAAGTTACAAGAACATCCACAGCAAGGAATTGCTGAAGTGGTTTCCTTCCAACTGTTGCTCACTGATAAGGAAAGTAAATGAAATATGAAATAGTTATGATCCTTGGTTTTGCCCTTTTCTTACTCTTCCTGTGTATTTTTATTGCTTTAGTATCCACATATGATCACTGTTAGAGACTGGATGCTAGCTTACATGGACCTTTTCTCTGAATTACTATAATCATGACTGCGTTCATATGCTCTCTTGACTCATCTCTGTTGACTCAGCTCTAGTGGAGTCCATAGGTCACTGGGCACAGACTTTACTTCCATAGTTAGGCTTATGAAAGTTGTGTGCTCTTTCAGAAGCACAGTTTCACATAAGTCACTGAAAGAGTTAAATATGATGCCTTCAATCTTTTAAACTGAAGTGTATATACAACGTCTATGTAGGGATTCCCAAGTCTGCCTTTATCCTAAATTGTGTCCTGGAGTAGCATAGTTTAGATTTGGATTTTGGTAATTTGTTGGTTCTTCCCAGGAGAAATATCTACGTTGAAGAGACTTTATTTGTGAGACATGGAAGCCACAGCAAACTTCCTGTGGTACATGATTTTTCTCAGGTATGCTCCTAATAGTGTGACGTCTCTCTGACTCAGCTGTATATGAAATCTGTGAGGTAAGCCTCTATGTTATTATGGTTTCAGATTTTGTTTTTTCTATAACGATTGTTGTACAAGCTAGAGGTGTTTTAAGTGGAAGAATCTCTACACTGGTAGGCAAATAGACAGCTATGAGATACTGTCACTATGCAAACTAATGGGGACCAGGCATGTTTTATTTTTATCTTGAAGAAGCTTGCAGGAGGCAACCCTATATCCATGCAATAGACTAAGAGAGCAAAACGACCTTGTGTCTGACTGGGCACAAATAATACTCAAACGTCATTAGCTTGTATGTGTCTTTTCAAAGAAAATCTGAATTAAGAGTTCAGTCTTCTTTTCAGCAGCAAGAAATTACTGATGGAAGCAGTGTATACAAGTACCAGGGCTTTTCAAAAGTAGATTTCAAATCTGAGGTGTGGTAGGCTTACAGGGAAGCTGGCAGCGTGGTGAAGTTTCTATTCTCAGTCAGGTAACTAGAAAACCACTGGCAACCTTATCCAAAATTAATTGAAATCTCTGCTAATGGAGGTTCTTGGTAATGCTGGAGATGAGCAAGGATAGGAGCTCTCTCAGGGCCTCGCAAGCAAAGATGGAATTACATTCTTGGCCCCAGCCCTGCTCAGTTATGTACTGCAGACATCACATGTCACCATGTTTGGCACTAGAAAGCCTCTTTTCAGAGCAGCAGGGACAATGATACTACAGTCCTGCCAGCCTGTGAGCATGCACTGTGGTCTCCACCATGGGGGAAACCCATCTTCATTGCCCACGGGTGCAACAGATTTGCTCAGGAACGGGATCTTACGAACACTTGCCAAAAAAGCGTCATATCGTCAGGTCTGTTGGAGCTCCCGGCACTAACCGGGGCACAACTGATGCAGTCGCCCGGTCCTCGTGCTGCTCTGAGCATAATTTCAGCCTGAGGTATGGCGGGAGACCACGTTCCTTGGGCAGCTGCCAGGGATACGTTCTCCGGGAGACAGATTTTCGCGGGGCTGCAGATCCCCTGGCCAACAGCCAGCCGTGACGGCCAGGCTGCTGACACCTCTTTGCCGTGGTGGAGGGGTGTCCCGGAGCAGCTTGCTGGCGCACTGGCTCTGTGGGACGGTGTCAGCGATTTTACACAACGGCTGTTTTGCACTCCCGGGGCTTGTAGTTGCCCTCGGACCCCCTGCACGCTGCTGCCGCAGGCCTGGTGGTGCTGGGAAATACTCCTTTAGTTACAAAGCCCATTTTTCTCCCTTTCTCCTCCTTTCTGTGTACCTGTACAGGGGCCAGGGTTTAAATTATTTACCTCCAGAAATATTTGCCATATGAAGTCTCTCCACTGGCGGGGTCTCTCAGGAAATACATACGCAGCGAAAGTTTTTTCCCCCGCAAACTCACTGGTAAGTTCCTGAAGAAAAACCAAGAAACAGAGGCGGAAGCTAATAACTGGAAGTTTAAGCTATGAATTATTCACATGCCATAGATTGTTTGTTGAAGCTTGAAGAGGTGGATCTTTTATGTCATGCACCATATTTTCTTCTGAGCAACAGAACGAGCAGCAAAAAATAATCAGTTCTGCTTCCGCATGAGGTGAGTCTTTTGATGAGAGGTGTTCTTAGCCGTCTGCTCAGATATGTTCCCAAATGATAAGAGCACAGATCAAAAGTCTTACACCGAAAATGAACTAGAAAGCCCTTAGGACCAGACTAAATGCTATCTCACTAGAAAATGAATTCTGATACACTCCTATCAACTTTAATTACTTTAAGACTATTATCCATGTAACAAGCTTCTCTGGCATTTCTAAGGAATAGGTATATTTAATAAATGAAGAACATAGTAAAAACTATTCCCTAATTACACTCATTAGAAAATTTAAGCTACAAGAAAACCAGTAAAGCTTCTGCTGTATCTCGCACAGACAGCAATTAATGAACAGTTATCTTAAGTCTGAATTAGAAAGCACCCTTTGCTTTCTTGAATATGATACCTTAGGCATTGTTTCAGTGAAGGAAAAAGTCTTATACATGTTCTGATTAATTGCATGCTAGTCTCAGTCTGCAATTTGAAAACCATGTTGCCTTTAATTAATGATGCACTGGTGTCAGAATAATAAGAGATATGGGAATGAACATATTGAAATTGTACATGTACCAAAAGAAAGGCAAAAGACAAGTTACAGAAATGTTCATTTGGATTCGTTACTTTTTTAAAAAAAAAACTCCACAAATGAAATAGTTTATGAAGTCGCTTGCTGTCACACAACTTAATACATTGAAAGTTCTGTAGTAAAAATGAAGCATTTTGTCTGCCTTTTCACGCCTTCTTAATCATTGTCTTTCTGGCCTGATTTTTGTCAATGCAGCTCTATTCTCTAGCAAAGATGGCACATGGAGGGAATATTTCTGTTGTATGGTAAAGGAGTCAAAAATAATTTCTTTAACATTTCTGATTTTTATTTCTTTACTGAGCTATACTTAAATTCTCTGCCTCTCTGCTCTCAGAAGTGGGCAGGATCCTGTATTGCATCTTACCCCCAACCAAAGCTTAAGGCAGGCAAGACTAGTGTTAACTTTGTCACAAAGTAGCAATAAAATGATTTGATTTGTAAAAAATTTTAGGTACACACAGCAAGAAACTCTTCAACTAATTAGACACCTTATGTTGTAAATGCAAACTTAAATATTTGAGTTAATATTTTGAACAGTTAACTACTGATCAAAAGTGTCTTAAGCACACTGTTGAGACAATCTGATGCTAAGAATGATTTGAACCAATTACACATGTTCTGTTTCAAACCTAAAAGTAAATAACCTCTCACCTTTTGTTTTGATAACCTTCCTCCTTCTCCACAAAAGGTCATTTAAGGTTCCTGCTTTTCCTCCAGTTTGGTCCGTCTTGGAAGCAATACGGACTTTAACTCTCCTTTTTGGAGGTTATCTAAGACTGGTGCAGGAAAGGGATGAAAAGGTTAAGATGACCTTTTCATGCCTCTGCTTTGCCCTGAACAGAGTGCTATTTTATCACTGGGCTATATAATTAGGACCTCCTTCACTTCATTAGATCTCAGGCACCCTGTTGGGCTAGCAACAAACTTAACCATGTTTCCAAGGAAAGCTTTCTCTCCTGTGTGTAATGACTAAATTAAAAAATGAAGTCATTCTGAATCTTAAAACTTTGACAGGTTTAATTTTAATCACAAAGAGCGATGCAAAAAGAATTGCTTTCTTCTATAGGAAAAAACCCAAAAGCTACTGGAAGTGTGTATTAATCTGCCCCACTGGAGAAAGGCCTCTGAGTGTTGAGAGAGAAATCTCTAGTGTGATTGAAAACCACAGTATCACTTCTGTAGGTTTTATGGTAATTAGGAAAAGTGGTGGAGAGTAGTGCTCTGCTTCCACAACTGCATTTTTTGAAACTTCTGATTACAGAATACTAAAGAGTGAAAGGGGCAGTCAGATTAACCAAGGTATTCTTTGTCAGATATAGTCTTTTCTGGTTAAATCTGAGAGACTGATTTTGCAAGAAAGCTTGAAATGACACTATGTCCTCTTTAGTAAAGCACAAGCCAGAGTAAAGAAACTGTTTATGAATACTATTGCTAATCAGTGCTGGAGGGATCTTTGTGCTTATGTAGTTGACAAAATGCAGGTCAGGTGCAACAAAACCTGAAAACGTTCTCTGGGAGTTCTGTAAGCCAGGATGGTAGCACCACGGTTTCCATTGCTTCCTTCATGCTCTATCACCCATACTGAGAGTCAGGACACATTTATGCTGAGTTATTAATAAAGAAAGAAGATATAATAATTGCAATCAACTAGAAACTTATAGATTCTTACCCTTACCTTTTAGGACTTATTTTTGGTAAAATCTGAGTACTATGGATGGAAAAGCACTGAATATTCAGCAGAACAACATAATGTAAATAGAAAAAAAAAAATCCTTCTACGGGGATACTTTGCAAAAGCGCTGTCCTTAAATCTCTACTCGGCCTGGAGGGGTATATACAAAGAGTGAAGTAAAGGTTTATACATTGGGTTTCTCAGCCCTGCCTGCTATGTGACAGAACACCACAATCTATACCAAACGGCTCTGCAAAAAAATGCCCTGAAAAAATATACTGTTAGGTAACAAGTCTATGCTAAAGAACACACAGATGTTCTCAGCCTACATCCTGGTATGGTCTTAAACAGCCTCACATCTCTTCCTGGGAAGATCATGGAACAGACCCTCCTAGAAGCTGTGCTAAGTCACATGGAGGACAGGGAGGTGATTCAAGACAGCCAGCATAGCTTCATCAAGGGCAAGTCCTGCCTGACCAACCGAGTGGCCTTCTGTGACGGGGTGACTACATCAGTGGACAAGGGAAGAGCTACCAATGTTGATCAACTAATGCTACCAACCTGATCTAGTTGCAGATGTCCCTGCTCATTGCAGGGGGGTTGGACTAGATGGCCTTTAAAGGTCCCTTGCAACCCAAACTATTCTGTGATTCTATGATTCTACAATTCTCTTCCATGTGAATAGGAAGGACCTTCTGAGACTAACATTTTCAGCCATAAATTATGAAGATTTACAGCTTGTGTCCTTGGTGCATATGCACGGTTTTTGTGCTTTTCATGTGCAGCAAGTGTGAGGTGGGAAGCATTGGGCCTGTTCTTTTTGGTCCTATCCACACCTGCAAATCTGCAAGGGTGAGCTCAAAGGCCATAACGCATCATATGGGAGGGTGGAGGGAGGAGTAATTATCTAAGTTATAATAAATTAATTGTGGCAAGAATAGAACAGAAATAATAGAAAAAGACTAGGACAAACACCTGCAGTCTGGGGAATAGCTACAGATTGGAGAAAAGGTCATGGAAATATTGAAACAGAAACTCTGTATTACAGTACAAAACTTAAATATGATTTTTCAGCTGTGGAAGTACAGTGTTTGCAGGACTCAAAATTGTACCTCGTTTAACCCTAATATGATTAATCTTTGGTTGGATCATTTTTTTTCCTAACAAACAGGTCATCTGCCTTCATTATCCACATTTCAGAAATTATACTCTCAGGATTTGTTTTAATAGTATTGTATTATTTTTTAAGGCAAAGCAGTATTTCTGAAGGGATAGGAGAACATAAAGGAGAAAAATGTATGTCAACTGCAGACATCTGAATGAAGTTGTACCAGCTGAGATGGATTAAGTTCCCCTGATGCAATACAAGTTGCTTTTTGTATACACAAGAAAGGGCTAAAATTTGGTGCCATCAGTATGACAGGCTTTCTAAATCTTGAAATATTTTTCTACAGTTTAGGTGAAATTCTTGGAAGGCAATGGTTTGGCAAAATTCACCACATGTTATTGTGATCAGGAGGCTTTAAGCACAAGTGCTGATAAGCTTTCTGATTATGACAAGGTTTAAACTATTCTTCCCCTTTGTTTTCCCAATGCCAGTGAGCATTACAAGCTATACAAAGGTACGTGCCACATGTATAAAAATAACTGCATCTCAGCAAAATATTTATAAGAATTTTGCTGCCAACACAACTGAGGCAGCTAAGAAGGATTAGGCAGTGTGTCTGTACAGACTGAGGAAGACCGGAGCTCAGCTGGATCCCAAGAGGCGTAGTATTTGCAGTTGGGCAACTAAAGGCTTGGTAACAAACTATATCCCTAGTTCGTTAGTCCTTGTGTTTAAAGTGTCTCCTGGCAAAACACAGGAAGATTGAAAGTAAAATAAGTGAGTAAAACTTAGGAAAAGTTGGAAACAGGGCATTTAGGAAAGGCAGATTATAAAACTCTGTGTCTATCTTGCTGTGCAAATGGAGGCTGCTCCTGGATCTCATGAAGAAGTTGAAGCAAGCAGATAAGATCAGATATTGCAAGGGATCACATATAAGGAAAGTGTTTAAATGTACCTAACTGCAGTTAGCATTGCGCTGTTTAACGCTTAAGAGTTCCTCTTTTGGTCTCATGAAAGCTTTAAAATATATCAGTTAGGTTGCTATGACATTAGGCCGTAGACACATTGACATCTGAGCTGCTCGTTCTTGTTTTATTCTTGGTTTAACTTGCTACTAGCAGCCATTTTTTCTGTTTGACAGGCATAGATATTTTAGAGCAGACAATCACACGAGGACTCTTAGTAAGACAGAGGGCTAGAAGACAGGCACTTGTGACCGTTGACAAGCTCTTGAGGTATTTAACTGGGGGACTGAAAGGTCTTAAAATCAAAGGGATCTAAAAGAGGAAAAGCAAATTATGACCTGGTAAATGTCACCTCTGCTGTATGACCAGCTTACCTGAAAACGCAGTGTGGTGAAATGAAGCGCAAATGAATTGAGTAACTCTCCAGCTGGCAGGGGGGTAGTAGTGTTTCTGCTTTCTCTGGCGTGTTTTAAATGACTCAAGCAGTCGACCTCATCGCTGAGGTTCAAAGAGTATGAACCTGAGTGCCTGTATATTTTATGTGTAAATACGGGGGGAGCAAAGCCTTGAGTCACAACAGTGAGGTGGAGTGACAGGTGCTCATTCCCCCAAATCCTTCCTGAATTCCATGCCTTCTTGAGTTTCTCACTGATGGTATTTTCAGAGGGACTGCTAGGAGTGTCCAGGAGAGACCTGGCACTAAGATAACATAAGACAGTCCTCAGTTGTGCTGAAACTGTTGCAAATACTCAACACGAAAGTAAACTTTCCTTGTTTAAATGTTGGTATAAAAGCCATTGGTATGAGACATACGAGCCCCTAGGCTTTCCAAAGCCTTTTGAATTCAGTAAGAGAAATACTCGTGCTGCTTCCAGAAGTTGACTCTCAGCTGAAGATTTCCTAATCCTCGCAGCAGCTGCAGCTTCAGTACTTAGTGTGGGGGGGTCCCTTGCTGACCAACGTATTGCACGGGCAACAAACCCTACATTTGTATGCCTTTTATGTATACGCTCTGGGAGAGGGGCTGCACTTGCTTGACCAGTAAGTGATAAATAGCTGCAGAAGCTAGCTCAGCCTGTAGGGAGCCGCGAAAATAGATTCTGGTTGGGAATGTTGTGACAGCTACGATAAAGATGCGTTACTTAACTACCTTTGAGCATCTGGCTCTTCCCACAGTATACTTTGTTTGGGAATATGATCTCTACAAAGAGCTTCTTATTTCATGGCTGAAGAGTAGTAACTGAGCACGTTCAGACAAATTTACCACGAAAATGTTGTATTCCTTTTATCTTTGGACAGAGGAAATTCTTCAGGTGATGTTTCCTTTCATCAGTAAATGCCAACCCAGCAGTCTGCTGATGGCAGGGATGAAGTTGTAGGTATCTGTCTGTTCTGTCTTGACAGTATTGCCTAAAACAGAAATGTATGAAATTCGTTCTCCAAATGCCTTGACAACGCCAGCCAGGCGTGATGACAGTGGAACTAATTGTGGCAATGGTGCCCTCGGCCTCGGGAAAGGAGGGGGGGTTGCTCAGAGCGTACAGCCTGTGGGACAGCCCAAGGACTGTAGCGGGAACCCAGCTCACAAGGAAAAATCCTCATTGTTGGGGGGTACCGCTTGCTTGCTTTTATCAGTTCCCTGAAACTCGGCCTGCAGAGCAGCAGCACTTCTGCCACCCAGCTAAAATTGATACTGTCAGAATAAAAGCAGCATGAATCATAGGCAAAGGTCTAAATAGCAAGTGTCCACCTCTCTCTGGACATGCCTGTAACAAGAATCTGGGATAAATTCCCTGTTGTTCAGGGAAATACGTATCTTTTTCTCCAAGCTCTGCTGAAGGCGTCAGTCTGTTTTATGGCAAGCACTCCGTTTTAAGCAATTATCCAAACGTAACAACTTAATCTAGCTATACAAGATATTTATTTTTTGTAGTCTTACTCTTTCTAAGAGACAGGTATTTGCCTGGTGAGATACTCTATATATGGGTAGAGAAAAGTGTTATACTAGCCTGAGTAATCGATATGCTCAAACAGACTGGTTACTGTTCGTTCTTGCACCAATACATTGACAACACTGCTTAGGCAATCTCACTGAGAAGTTTTCCCTTCCCAAAGGCTTCAAAACCAAAACTGAGGCACAGTTCTGAGTTTACAGTCCCGGTAAACACAAAATATTTAAAAATGAGAAGGAAAGGGAGAAGCACAAAATAAATATGCACCATGCACTGTTCAATTATTTAACCTATATAATAAGGATTAGGGAGTATATGCTGGTAGTTAAATATTTGACAAGTATGACCTTCTGAACATCTTTTTTGGGGGATAAAGTAGACCAATGCAGGAGAACCTTCTAGATGATATTTTCTAGCGGGATCGGCAGGACTGGCAATACTGCTAACACACAAAAGGTGCAGAGAGCTACCGGCTGAGCTGGGTGGAAATGACTTGTCTTTTCTTGAACGTAGAACTGCAGCCAGTCATAATTGTTCATCTGCTTCTTTCAGAGCCACAAACCTGCATCTCATGAGTGTTCCCATAGCTAAAGCTGAAGTGACATATTAAAAGTTTTGAGATAACAGATGACAAGAATCATCTGCACAACTTAAACTGATTTTGCAGATAAAGTCTCAGTTCTGAACAGATGGTGTTATTTCATGTTATCTATACTCACGTTAGTTGTCAGAAATGTATCAAAATCTGGTACCCAAAAAAATGGGAAAGGTGATGGGCATACTGTTACCCATCCACTAAGAGATGGCGTGTATATTAGTTGTACTGCAGCAAAAGCAGACCACTGACTAGTAAAAAGATGCTAGTTCATTTCAGCATGAGCTGTGGGATCCCCTCAAACACACCTCCACTCAGAACCATGTGTGAAACACTTCTGTCACCGAGCTAGTGAAAATGTGCTTTGTGGTGTGTGATGGGTAGGACCAGTATCTCTGACTGGTGCACTCAAAACTCACAGGAGAATTGGGCACTGGACAAAGTGTAGCTCTTGACCACCCCACAGTATCTCACCTTAGCTAGGCATTTGAAATATATGATCTGTGTTTCTGGTTTTGAGAGATGACCTGCCATGCTATTGTGGTAACTTGCTTGTGTTTTAGTCCTCAGAGTCCTTAATATCCTTAGGTGAAATAGAGAGCAACTGTGAATACAATGAAGAGCATTAAAATAATATTCAAACTGAACTTCTAGGCCAAATGCCCAGTTCTCCATCATTTTTATTTCTGTATCATGTCAGACTGATAACTGTTTTATTTTAATCAATGGAGAAGCATATTGAAGATATTTAACAAAGTTAGAAACCCTTGCTCAGATAGCTGAAGCATCACAGTTCAGATACCTTTGCAGAACTGGAAGTTGATTCTTGTGGTTAAAGTCCTGTGTATTATAAATACAAAAGCTGAAAAACTGTGAATGTATACTGACTGTGAACAGAGACAGAGTGATAAAGATCTTTATATTAATCTGGATTTCTCTTTCAGATTGTTAGAGCCAACATGGCCTCTTTTCAAGGACCTTGGCAAGACCTACTTATTTGTGGCTGACGTATGTGTGGCTGTAGACAAATATTGCTTGGCACTTTCAGTTGTGATTATATTTCCATTTCAAAACCACATGGATAGCACTTGGTCACTCTTTTTGTGATTCTTGTACTTGACATAGCCTGAAATCACACTTAAGGTCTAAATTAAAACACTAGATATTACACTTTCCTCTTGCCATATGAGAATGCCCTATATACAAATATCTGCATATGACAGACCCTCCCTTACCTCAACTAGCTAAATGTATTGTCATCTTTAATAGCAGAAAAACTGAGGGTGAGACATCCTGTGTTCGCTAGATGGCTTTTGAATATTGATGATGAAAACACAGGTGGGAACCAAAGTTACATCAAGCCGTTGTAGACATAAGACAGACAGGATTTTTCATAGGAAGCATAACTCATCCTTGGAAGGGCTTTTTGAGAGTTGTGACAGATTCACTTGGCATTTAGTAACTTCCAGCAGTCAGGAGTGCAAAGCTGGAGAGATGCACATTGCTTCACAGGTTTCTGAAAGGGAGTTGCAGCTTAGGGCTCAAACAGTAGACAGCATTGACTGACAGGATGATCCCTTGTCGATTAAAACACTAGCCTGTAGCAGAACTATAGACTTTAAACTTCGTGATACTGAATATTACAGTTCAAGTGTGTATGGAAGGAACACTGAATTAGACACCCAAGCAATAACTTCACTCCGTGAGTTTCCAATAACATTGCAAAGTGTGTCCAGGGTTTAGTCTGTGGCACAGACCAGGCTCTAAGGATGTCAAATTAGACACATTTCTTGCGTACAGCTTGAAGCAAATGTGTTTGTACAGGCTCATGGTAGATAGACAGAATCAGACATTGCACTCACTTTTCTTGCCATACAACCAGTTTGTTGGAAGTTAGTGCTACCACTTCTGCTGAGTAACCACCCTCAGTTAAAATTATAATTGGTTTAATAGTTGAACTATGGATACATAATTTCTATAATAACAATGAAATAAACCTCGTGAACTCTTAAATGCTGACTTGGAGGCTGAGAAGAAGAACTTAAATAGACACCTGGAATTTTGTAATTACTTCTATGTTACCTTAGTGAAAATATCTTTACTCTAAATGTATCCTTGCCAAAGGGTAGAAACAAGTTTGCACGTTTAAGAAATCATGATATGGAATTGAGGCCATAGGAACCATTGTATCTTGAAATAGAGAGGGGAACAGGTTAATCTATCCAAAATGGAGGGAAGAGGTGGCCATAGATTTAAATCGAGTGGAGTTGGGTGGAAGATAAAAAGAGTTTTAAGAAGAGTCATTTCAGAAAGACAGGTTTTCTGATTGCACGTCTGTCTACAAACCTGATGAAGCAAAAGGTAAGTTTCAACTAAGAGAGAAGAGGAGGTGACAGCTGTGGCTTCATCTGCACCTTTTGTGCTTGAAGTCCAGGTCCTGTCACTGCCCAGACTCTGCTGACCTGCGAGTGATTTCTGCAGTGAGCGTGTTGCGTTGCAAAAGGCTGGAGTGTTAAAAGAATAAAAATTTCTGCTGGCATTGCCAAATATGGGACGCAGGAGGGAAAGAACACGCTAACTACAGTGCGGGTGGGATGTGCTAAATGGGTATGGAGCTGTGCAGGGTGGCGGTGGCAGGAGGAATCCCCCTGTGATGATAACATTAGCTTAAGGCTAACCCCACATATTGAGCTGTCGAGCCTGAGAGAAAAGACACACAGGAACTCATTTTTCTATTTCATGGGCCACAGTGGGATTGAGGAATGAAAATGAAAAGCGAAATTAGATTCAACCAGCAGTACCTTGGGGGTAATGCGGTAAAAATTGGAAGGGTGCTAGCAGTGTTTAGGAAAGAGATGGTGGTTCAGTGACACAGGCCATTAGCTGTGTTAGTTAAGTGTCTCTGCTTACGTGATTCTACCTTTTTCTCTGACACGCTCATTCCTATGGTACTTTAAGATACTAACTGCCTTTGTATCTGGTAAGAATGTCTGCGAGAATAAAAGCATCAAAATAATAAAGTAACTGTCCAAACAACAGGTAATGAACAAGAGAAGGAAGTCTGAAGAAGTCAACAAAAGGTGATAAAATTACGTTAGTTTTGTGAAACTGACAATGCTTTCACTGACATGTAATAGAAAATTGGTATAACCTCAATAAATACCTTCAGACAAACGCTTTGATCGGTTGCTCAATGAAGTTCTTAACTGTTGGGTTGGGGTTTTTCCAGCCATTAAAAAACATTAAGCCTTGCACTGGTTGATACATTATTAGCCATAAAAATATTTTGACCTTTCCTAATTCATGCAAGTTCTGCAGTCCTACGTAAAAACATAATTTGAAGTCCTTAAGTTTAAGCTGTGGTGAAAAATGAAGATTTTAGAAAAAGCAGTAATAAATGCGATATCTTATTTGATAAAAATTAGGTTTAAACTGAGGAAATACCCTTACAAGTGATTGGTCATATTGACATTCTGCATAGCCTTTCCTCCACTTGCTAATGGGGAAATTGAATCAATATTTACTTGAAGACATGCTCCTGAGATTATCTATATATTAGAAGTAAAGATTTACATTTTGTTCTATTGAAGATGAAATTATTTAGACAAACTAATAATGGAAAAGAGAACTGGGGATTTCTGGTGAAAGTGAAGAGCCAGATGCCACGATGCTCACATTTTTCTGACACTGATTAGATTTATTATAGCTGGCCTTTGGAAAATTTCCTGTAAGTATCCAGTCTGAAGTGAAAAATCAAGTAACTTTCTTGAGCACTTAAATTAAGACGATGTCTTCACCATATGTCTTCTACTATACAAAGTAGACATCTGCTTGACAGTGCTTACATTATTTGCACTGAAGATGATTTCCCCTGGTTCAGACCAGGCCCTCTTTTAACATGGACGTGGTGGCGAGACAAAAAAATCGTTCATTTATGTAAGTGAATTAGTGCATCATTGAAGTCTGTTACTTTGCATCTTTTCTGCAGTTTTGTGTTTGTTCTGGGTAGGTTAAATAAGAGCTGCTGGAAACTGTGGTTATGACTTGGAAAGGATAATAGGGTAATACAGTATATGTTTTCAATAGATCAGCTCAGCTGCTTGCTGTTCAAGGCTGGGAAATAAGTGGTAATCTCTTTTTCTGCATTTATTCTCTACTTTGTCAGTAAAAGTTGCATCTGAAGAGCTGAACAAATTGCAACCGTCTTGTCAGATAGTGTTCCAAAATACATGCAGGTATCCAGCTTCCCTCAGTCCCTCGTGGTTTGAATGATAACTTTAGGCTTGAGCTATTTTGGTGGTGCCCTATTTAAATGAATATGCAGATGAGAATGGGAAAAGAAGGTGCAAACTGCCAGAGTTAACCCTAAGTGGGTTCATTTGAAAATTGTTTTCTTCTGAGACATCATACCCCACAGGTTACCTTGTATTCCAGGGCTTTCAGATTCATACCTGCTAGACTTTCTGATCTCTCCTTGCCAACTGTAAAAACAACTGAGAGGACACAATTAAGCTTTGACGAGGGAGGCAAGTGCCTTGAACTTCAAAACTGAAAAAGGAGAGACTGAGCTGGTAGGGCAAAGCAGACAAGGAGTTTACTTCATTGTGGACAACAAAATGCTCATCCAGATGTATTAATTAAAGCCTGTTCAGCACCACCAAGCCCTGGGTAGGAACTTTCTTCTTGCTTTTCCCTCATTAAGGGGAACACACTTTACACATATGTCGTGCCCGCTCCCCAGCTGGACAGTGTGCTGCCTGGCTGTTCAGCGCTTGTTGTCTCTGCTTTGCCCTGGCTCTTGGAAGAGAGATTAGGAGTTAAGATGTGATTCCTCTTGGTCCTAGTGTCAGCTGGAACAGAGCCTTGGGGCGAAATGTTCGGTACTACTAGGACTCTGTAGATAAGCTTTGCTATTTTGACACCAGAAGTTTAAGATATTCAGGCACACACACTTTTAAGCTTGCCTAGATATGATGCTGCCCTTAATTAAAGGTTCCAAAGTCACTGAGATATTCAGATTGTCGTGAAAACTAGTAGCTCAACTCTTGATAGGGAACCGAACAGTATTTACCAAAATTGGAACCCAAAGTAGTAAAAGCCTTTTTGCATTTTTAAATAATAATTCTCATGGCTAATACAACATTAAACCAAGTTCATTTTCCATTTCAGAGGCACTGGACCCCAACAATTTTTTGCAAAGAATACATATTTCAAGACTGAAGTAGGAAAGAGTACCATCGGTACCAGCTTCTGACTTACTGCCCTCCTACACTATACACTGAGACTGCCAAAGCCTGTAATCATTTGCTACAAAGTGCTGTGTCTATCAAATATAATTCATTAAAGTTATGCAACTAATATTTCCTTGCACAGTACCATACTTGCAGCTGGTAGTAGTCATAGCTAACAGATTTAGAGCTTTACTTTGTGTTTTTTTCTAAGGGAAAAGAAAGAGGATTGACAGTGCTGTCATACGTGTTTACTTAGTACTACCTGACTGCCTATATTCTATCTCTCTGAAGAAAATATGCTATTGGCAGCCCAGAGACTTGTTCTCCCTGCATGATGATTGAAAGGGGTTTGACTACCACCTCACTCTGTAAGAATAGGAACGGATCAAAAATCTGTCAGCAAAAAATACTAAGTTTTTGATGGGAAGCAATGCTCATTCTTAATGATTTTTACAGTAGACTACATTTAAATGAGGAAGTGAAAAGCTGTACTAAGTAATGCTTAAGATCTCAGTTATTAGTATTATAGAAAAACTCTCTAAATGTAGAGAAATTCAAATCAAAGCTCAGTTACTTTGAAAACTGGAGTAATTGTAGAGCACCACTTAAGACAACCTACAAAAGCACTTGTTCTTCAGTTACTCTTTTTGTAGCTTTTGAGCTCTGATTCAGTTACAGCTGGCCTGTGATGAAAATGACAGTCAGCTCATTTTTCACTTGTGGAAAGACTTATCCAAAGCTGGCAAACTCCTAGATGAAGATGGATTTAGGGGAAGTGGGAAGGCGTTACAGCTTCTCCAATGCGAGCAACAGTAGTGCGGGCTTCCTCTTGCCACTGCAGAAGAGCGTTGTTTTTAACAGCAATGTCCGTAAAGCACCGTCCTCGTCAGTCCGCCGGTCCTCCGTGCTGGGGTGGGCTATGAGGATGCTGCTCGTTACCCAAGAGCATTTCCTAGTGTATATTTATCCATAGTTTGGCCAGTTTAACTTGCTTTAGGCATGGGCTATGAGTAGAAGGTGAAGGTGTGTGTGATATTTTCCTGTTCTACCCAAGGTTGTGTTGGCTGAATCAGCCCCAACTGCCTGCACTGGGATCAGCAAACTAATCTAGCAGGAAAACCACCAAAGGGAAAAAGTGCCTCATTTTCACCATCGCTGCCGATGAGGAGGGGAGAGCAAGTTACCACAGTCCCAGTGAAAAAAAGTATATCCCAGAGGGGGAGTCTCGGGCTACTCCTGACCAGGCCAGGTCAGGTCTTGCTGACAAGTCCTCCCTCTCATACCTCTGGTCAGCTTTGGAAATGCAGGATGTCCAGTTACTTTGTTAAGGACATTGACTTTTACTTGTGGCTGAAAAAAGAAGAAATGTAAAAAAAAGAGAAAGACACAGGCTAGGACAGAAAAGGAAATTATCTTGCTTTAGATTCCTGTGACTTCTCCTTTTCTTAGAAAACGGCAATAACTTTGGAAGAAGGAAAACAAACTTAAGCTGCTGATGACATTTCAAAATTGTTTGTCAGTAAGAAGTACCTGCAAGCTGATCTTTAACAATTCTGTAAGTAGCAAGTAATTTCCATCTGTAATATGTCAGCTTACTGAGTTTAAGATGTGCATTGATCTCATTCTTATTTTTTATGGTATGTTGCAAAATGCTTTAACCACTACCTTGCAGACACAAATCAAAACGAATACATAAAATTACTTAAAGGCAGCACAGTTAAGGGAGCCATCCTGGAAAATTGTAGCTGTGGCCTTTCTTATAGCTAGTAAAGTCTACTTATTCAAAATATACATGCTTTCTCCTCACTGAGATGTTAAATTTAAAAATTCTTAAGCCTTTAACCCTCTTCTGGAAAATTTTAGGCTGATGGGCATCAACTGCAAACCCTATGCCAACTCCGCAAACACTATGATTAAAATAAACTTACTGCAATGGCAGGGTAACTGAATATTTCCCAACATAAAATCTTCTATAAACCCAGGTGTCATAAATTTCCGTAGCAGACAAATGCTTAATGACTGACAGTGAGGTACTGAGTGAACTTGGCTGAAGTGTTGACAGGCTAGTATAAGTGAAAGGGATTAAGTTCAGTGGTCTTTGGACTTCTCTAATGGGGTGCTACTAGTAGGTCTGATTGATCTGCTGTGCTTGAAAAGTTGCATACAGCCTCCCCAATTTGCAAGTAATGAATTGCACTTCTGCTGGGTGAAGTAGTTTACTCCTGCCCTCATCTCAACAAAACAATACAAATTGCAAATTTGTCAATAATATTACTTCTCTGCTGCATGTTTTTATTGACATGGATGTCACACATTTCTTTGCATCTCAGGGCTACTCAACTCTGCAATATGATGGGTGGGTTATTCTATTATTTTTAGAGAAAGTTCAGCACAGATACTGGAAAGCAGCTTGACCATGCTGTCCCACACACAGATATGTGGAAATAATAACATTGTGGTGTTTGATCGCTGGCTTAGGAAAAAAAAAAAAGTGGCTTATTCCAATGTACTAATTTCTAATGCATGGGAAGGAGAATGCTGAGCTCAATTATGACAGTTTACTAATCTACTGCAGATCAACATGTGTCAAACAATATGCATGTATAAATTAATAGGGATAAGACAAATTACATATTAAATGAACAATTTGTGGGTTTAGATGAACGTTTTAGACTATGGAGCAATAAAACTTGTTTGAGCCATCTGCCCTTCCGTGGTGCATTCAAACTACACTGAAGAAATTACTCATTTTGCATTTCATCTTAATTTGGTTCAATATCGCTGTTTTGTTTTCAAAGAATTCTGCTTAAAGACATTTTATCAATTTAATTTTGGTTAAGATATTAAGGATTTAATTATACTTAAATAATATGCTCTGCTTGACAACATGGCTGAGGAGTGAATGGCTAGATAACATTTCAAAGAAATTTGAATTGCAATTTTTGAATTAAAATTCAAATTTTTGAAATTTGAATTGAAAATTGAATTGCATTCAGGGGAGAAAAACAGTGATTTCATTGCAGGAAGAAGGAAATCAGGTATAGCTTGAACAATAATTTTTCAAATTTCAAATGCTTATGAAAGTCTGTTTTGTTATTGCCTACAAAGAACTAGGTAGACTGCACCTATCTAACAAAATGTATCCTTTGCACTGAGACAATTTCTTACCTTGATTGAATTAGTGAGATTCTGAAATCCATAAATTAAAAAAGCACACGACAGATACTAGCTATCAAAAGGAGTTACCGAGAAACACTTCAGATTTCCTTGCTCCTAAAACTCTTCTTACATGGCTACTTACAGCTGCTATCATACATAATTAGTTGTGCAAGCAGTCGTGCTGTCAGCATCTGATAGCTCGTAGCACAGTGGGTAGACTAACTGCTTAAAAACCATCCCTAGCTTGTGACCTGAAAGCTTTCAGAAAACACGCATAAAATTCAGCCTGTGTTTTGTCACCCTACCTCCACAGCCGTGGAGAGCTACACACATTTTAAAGAGACAGAAGGAATGGGAGAGGGACAAGTGTGGGACCAAGCAAAAAAACAGTCCACAGCTGAAGTGTGAAAGGCATTTATTTTCAGTTGGAACTGTGGGGTGAAGTTTTACCATATTGTGCATTTAATATAATGGAAAGCAGTTAAATTGCAGCAGAGCACCAACCTGCTGTGCAGCGCAGCTGCTGGTACAAAAACCCTCCATGAGCTTCTGTGGGTATCGGTGCGCTTTGTATGCATAAGAGGCCACCAGTGTCTGCACGTGTAGCATTCTGATAAATCTCCTAGTAAATACTCAGTTATCATCTGCAAGACCGTCAATAAAATGAAAGGTCACTAACGACCACAGGCGCAAGGCTGGCCTACCATAAGATGGGAAAGTCCTTAAAGCCTTCTTTCTTACTGATACTTTTGGTTTATTGGTATCTATCTGAAGCATCCCCTTCCCCCCTATTTTGGCAGCACTGGGGTTTTGGCTACAAGGACTGAAGTTCAGAAAACTGGCGTAGCACGCCCACTTTGGGGGCTGCTGTGCCTTATCCCACCTGGGTCAGCCACACACATGCTGGATGCAGGGCTACAACCACCGACTTGCTGATGGCAGAGGTAAGCAACCCTGCTTTGCCCCCGTCTTGTTCCCCTCACAGGGACATCAACGGTGGTGTCGAGCACAAGCCCAGCTTGACCCTGCCGCTCCCCTTCACTGGGTCTTACAGGCTGTGGGATGCCCGTGCTCCTCCGGCAGCTGGCAGGGACCAGCCCTGACAAGGAGAAGCAGCAAAAAGCACAACCCAGTCCCAAAGAAAGCTTCAAGCTCTGTGGAACAAACATGAAAACCTTAACAGGGAAGTTCCTGGAGGTTATTAGCTCCCTTTGCATACCTGGGAAAGTGCCAGGTGCACCCAAATACCTTGGCTTTGCCTCCATGAGGAGCAGTTTTAAAATAATGGCTTGGGAATGTAGCAATGATGAGAAAATCTTTCTGAACTGATGGGTCTGATGAGTCCCAGGTGGCTTAGGTGAATGAATATAATGAATGATCTTTGCTAAGGTGTAATCAATGCTTACTTTATAAAATAAAAGCCTAATGTGGAAATGAATTTTAGGTTAATGTATTAAAACATTTTGTATTTTTTATTTCCACTGTTTTTAATAAGATTTTGTTCTCAACTTACTGAGAGGGAAAGATAGAAGGAAAGACAAGATTAATACAAACGGAAACAATGGTGATTCACTTATGTGCAAAACTGAAGGAGAAGGGATGTAGCTTTTGGTCCTTATACTGTATTATAAGAGATGAGGTGCTGAGAGTGGGTGTATCTGAAATGTGGGATTTTCCTCTTTCCCTAGAGCCCAATGCTTTGCTTATTCCATTAATATTGCTTTGCCTGTAAATAATTCAAGAGTTGTGTCATGGCCCTGAGTGCACTACTAGGTCTTAATTGCCCTGATCACCCTCACCTGGGACCCCACAGCCCCAACCTGCCCAGGAGCCCTATTTCAGCTCCACCCCAGGCAGCAGCCCTTCTCCTGAGCTGTGCCTATGCCTAGCTCTGGGTCTGAGCTGTTGTGTTGTCTTCCTTGGGTTGGTCTCAGCTCTGACTACCTGTGCCTGGTCGTCACCGGACTGTTGGTGGGATCTGCTGCTCTCTGTCCTGTTCGCTTCACTCAGATCAGACCTGCTGGGATAGTACCCTGAGGATGATGATGGTGTTACTTGTGCTGGGGTCACGTGTGGCTCCCAGTTCATCTGTGCTGGTGGGCTGGCCTGCTCCTGTAATTTCCCTGATAGACTGTTGGTAAGTAAGTTTCCGTGCGTTCTTTTCAATGATGCTATGTATGTTTTGTTTTTAATATGCTCTAAAATGCATGGAGTCAATGTTCCTGCTTAACCTAAAGTGATGTTGTGTGATTCTAAGGCTTTAACCACCTGAAATATGGTTTATTTTGGAGGGCCACAATCTCCTGTGAGTAAACAGTTGCTCTGTCCCCTTAGACTCCTGAGACTGGGTTAAGCATGTGCTTTTGACAACAGCAACAGGAGAAGCAGCTTAAAGCTGAAAACAAATGTGAGGTTGGGCTGAAGATCAATTAAAAACGACTGGGGGGAGGGAAGGATAGGGGGTGCTTTGGCTTGGGGCAGGACTGGGACTGACTATATGCCAGCAAAAGCTACGTCTCCCTTCCAGAAAGAAGTGTCTGTGGTGTTCCTTGCCTGTGGCTCTGCAGTTGCTCAATTTACCTGGTGAAGTGCATGGTCATATTCCCTATCACATGTGAGGAGGCTGTGTCTGAATAATACCTCGTGGGTAAGAATATGGTAAATATTAAAATATAATCGTTTTTGAAACAAAGTGAGTGTTGGAGTATTTGATCTCCATGGACTGGAGGCTTGCCTTGCAACAAAGGGTGGGCACCCCATGTTGTCCCCTTTCTTTGGCCTGCTGTTTTTGTCTTTGATGCCCCTGATGGAAAGGATGGTCTGAAATATCCTTGTAAGGCAGGTATGAAAACATGTTTATCTTCAACTTGTTCTCACTGCAGTTGACCTGTATTGTAACAAATTTGAAATACAGTTCTCATTCTTAAATGCAGAAGGTGCTACTTAGCAAGAGGCCTTTCCTTGGAAGGAGGCTCGCAGGAAAAAACTGCTGTTCGAAAAGATATGGTCAAGTTCTATCCTTTTTGTGGACCTTAAAAAGGCTCTTTCATCCTGTTCCTATTGCCTAATCCTTGTTGCTAGGTGCTGGCAGATGCATGTAGTGGGGTTTTCACTGACAACCAGAGCCAGAAGGTGTTTTTCTGTTGGGTAGCTAACAGATTCCCCCAGCAAATGGGAAAATGAAACATGTAGTCAGTGACTAATTTCAGCGTATGTGGATACTTGTATGCCAGATAGGCACACAAACCTGGAAAACATCAACTGCTGAGATAGACTTGTTGCATGGTATGAGTAAAGTGTGTGCTGTGGCTAGTCATAGCACAGCTGTGCAGTGATATGTTTTACGTTTTGGTTTTACACTTGATCCAGAGGCTTCCATGGCTTTGGCTATACTCCATGCTTGATGCTGTCACCAAGGCAAGCTGCGCTGTGTGCGTAATGCCAAGATGCTGTCAAAATGCTCACCAGTAATCCCGATGAAATAGCCTTAGCCTGTATAATAATAGTTTCATATATACCTAATATTTTTAAATCCTAAAAGGAAAATAATTTAGGTATGTTGTAGATGTGTTTCAACGTTTTATTGCAGAGTTTTACTTGTGTGAAGACTTCAGGAGTGCAGGATACTTATGTCCTTGTTGTTCATTGTCCTATGGCCTTTCTAAAAAAGCTTTGAAGTTCAAGAAGAATCTTGATTGAAGATATTCAGTGAACCTTCAGCCCAATTCTATTTTCCTTTGAGGCAAACTCTTGAGGAGTCTGCTATTTGATTTCCCCACTAGAATCCTTAAGAGGTCCTTTATTATACATTCTGAGAGAGCCCATCTTTTGTTTGATTTTATTTTTCTTAAACACTGTTCTGAAGCTGAGTTACAAGTGTAAAAAGAGAAAGCTTGGGAGAACAATATATTTAACACATGAAACCTCAAGCAGGAAATCAGAGCCATAGCATTTTTTCAG
This sequence comes from Phaethon aethereus, assembly GCF_964289735.1. Taxonomy (NCBI): domain Eukaryota; kingdom Metazoa; phylum Chordata; class Aves; order Phaethontiformes; family Phaethontidae; genus Phaethon; species Phaethon aethereus. Next base: position 99,382,619 of record NC_138575.1, on the reverse strand, counting down.
CTATGTGATTTTTTTTTGAAGATGCCAACAAGTTCAGTTGCTTTGAGATCTGCAGGGAGCTTTTGCAAGTATATGTCTTCTTCGGGCTGAATCTACTGCTTAATCATGTGTTGCATAGCAGCATTGATCTGCAAAGATTTGAACTGGGTTTTCCTGTACTTGTGTTGTGAATTAAAACATGTTGGGTGGTCACCATAAGGGGTTATCTCAAGCAATCACAGAAGCCGCTTACAGTATAGGGTTGCTGAGCAGCCTTCTATTATTTGAAATCAACCCATAATGCTATTTCTACGAGTGTAGATGGTTCAAATGGACACCAATATGAAGAACAGATCATGAAGGTCAGACCCTCAAGATGAAGTCCCCTCCCCTTCCTTGCTCTTACAGAAACACAATTTTTTACATCTCCAAGTTATTGTTTGCCTTTATAATTGTGTAATGCCTCCTTAATATGTTAAACAGAACTCTATCTTGAGAGGAGTAGTTTAAGGCAGGTGCACAAAAAGCCTACATGTTGATTTGTGTCTCTGACTTAAACATTTCTCCTTTTTTACTTCTAAGCCTGTCAAATCTTCAAACACAGCACAAATAAACTCTTAAAGCATAGGTATTTCTCTGCTACAGTAAGAAATGCAAGGAGGATGTTTTAGGGATAGGTAAAACAGTACAATTAGATTTCTGTATTTAAATCAAATAAGCTGAAGTATCTAAAGTACCTACATAGATTAGTTAATGGAAGTCATGAATGTGCCATGTAAAAGACCAAAAGAATATGCATCAACATTCAGATTTCATAAGATTTAGGAAGACTTGGAATTGCATGGGGCTGCTGAAAATTCTCTTCTGCCCTGAGTACTGTATACATGCACAAGAGTTTAATGAACCTGCAGGAAAATAAATGCTGTTTAAGAACTATTTAAGTTGTAGGTGACTTCATGAAAAATAACTTCATTGTCTTATCTGCATTCTTTTGATGAATATTCTGATTTATCTTAGATATTTTTTGTAATTTCATACTTGAAAACAAACATTGTCTAATAGCACAATTCTGGATTTCCCTGGAAGAATGTTTTCTGTGCTGCTATAAATATACTGAGTATTGATTCTAGGCAACACTTTGATGCATTAATCTTTTGTTTCTTACACTGCAACAAAATTCAATAAATAAGTGGGAATCTCATTGACTTGTGGCTTTCCCTTTGCTTTCCTTAATTTAGAGTGATCACAACTCTTGGACTATAATTTTAATCATAAATATAAAATAGTGATAAGGTAATTTCCAATTACATTAATTTTTCAGCTTTGCATATAGCACTTGCCTAGGTCTGAGTGTGTTCCAATCCTTAACTCTGATAGCACTTATTGATATTTTCATACTTATAAAAATGTCAATGCAAATGAGGAAATTAATATCTAGGATTAGTACATGGACTGAGAAAACATAAGTCTACTTCATGCAGATAAAAGTAGCCATGTGGAAAAATTGTCTTGGGGGAATACTGTATAACTGTTCCTTTTCTTTTAAGTGTCTTGAAGTTTAAAACACTTCCCGATTGTGTTAACATGCATTTATTTCCCTGTTTTGTAGGTTACTTCTGAGAAAAGCTACTTAGCAGTAAAACACGTGGTGTTTTCAGTTCTATTTAGATCCGTATGTGTTTAGGCTATCAAGTAGTGAGTAAGCAATGTCATTTTAATCCAGCCAATTGTAGCATTCTTTGTCATTAAGTCAAAACAAGTTTATCTCTTCTCACTCCTTACTGAACTTTTTTCCTTTGCTGTTTTCCCCTTAAGTTTGTGTGCTAGTCATCTCCCCGTCTATTATAAGAATACTTCTAAAACTCCTGTAAAACTAATATTAGGTATTTTAACTTCAAAGGTCTAAGATTCCCCATCAGTAGTGAGTACAAAGAAAAGACAAATCAGTAATGCGCTACAGGCTGCACAATTGTTAATATTGCAGGTTGTTAAAAGCACCTGCAAAATTGCATGTCTATGACTTCCTTAAATGCCCTTTATAAATCTTAGGAAATCACTGTATTTTCGAAATACTGATTTGCTCAGTTATACCATGGCAACAGGTGGAATGACAGTTTTTGAAAAGCATGTTCATTGAAAAATAACGATGTTTAAGTTTTTGCTAGTGTATAATGCTGACCTGTGACTGCTGAGATACACTAGGGTCTGCTGTAGAAGGAACAGGGTAGTACAAAGTTTCCTTGGAAATCGAAGCAGAGCTTCTTACCTCCAAGAAAATCTATTTCTCTACACTAATTTGCTTTTTGGGTCTTAAAATTTGGTCCTGATTTTTTTGGAGCCTCTATATCAATCTCAAAAATCCTTACCTCTAAAACTTCTGTTTGTAACCACCTGGTAGCAAGTGATAGCACGAGGACAATCATGCAGGAAAAATGTAGTTTTTTAAGGTTGAGTCAGTTAGATGTGGGCATTGCTGTAGGAATATTAGACCTTTTCCTTCCATTTGGCACTGACACCCAGCATGGTATCTGAGGTTGTCAACGCATTTGGTTAACGGATTTGGTAGCAGGTGGGAGAACAGACCACTGAGGGCTGAAGCAGCTTGAGTTGTCTGTGATACTGTCCCAGAGAATCGATTATGTATTAGCAGTGTGCATTACACAATAGATTTTTCTAGTCAATAAAAATGAAAAGTATCAAAGCTAAAACAACAGTTGGTTTTTTTGGAGGCACTATCAGAGTTTGCAGATCAGCTTTGTGTGGAGGTGGGAGGTCTTCAGGGGCTGCCACTTTGACTGGGTATAGAGTAAGAAGATGCCCAATGAAGATTGGATGGTTCAGTGTGTGATTAGAGGCACTGGGCAAGAAGCTTGAACAAAGCAGAACTTTTTTGATGTGCAATTTTTTTACTTTATTTCAGTGGCATTGATAATCACTCTGTTTGGGACTAACTCCTTTTGTCCATTTAATATGTGAAACACATCTGATGACTTTTCTTTTGTGATACTAAGAACAGCTAAAACAAGTCTGGTGTTCTTGTGCTTTCAGTATCTGAAAATACTCTGCTCTTCCTCTGACACCTTAATGAAAATTGCAGCAAGACCTTAATAATTTTACTAAATAAAGGGTATAATGACATAAATTGTCTAGCTATCTTAGCTCATAAGTAGTCACTAACAGAAGCTTGCATGGTAGTGGTCCTTTCAATAGGTCTGTTTCCTACAAAGATTATATCTTAAACATAATTTAATGGGTTCTAGATTAGTTGAGTAGTATGAGACAGCAAATTGAATTTGGATGGCAAGTACCTAGGTGACAATATGTTGGGTCTTTTTACTCTGCAGCTTCCTTTTCTGCATTAAACAGTTAGTTAACCGTGCAAGTTTTCCTATAGTTCTCATCCATCATGACTTGAATGTTTTTTGGGTTAATTACTTTATTAAGCACCCTAAGCACATACTTGAGGTCCAAAATTTATGACAATCACATGAATTGAATGTGTTGCAAAGAGTACTTGGACACTTCCCAGTTTGCATGTTCACACCATGCAGCACCCTGTTAAAAAGGACAGACCACATGTGATGTGGGTAGAATTAATTTAGTCTTTCACAGTAGAGGCACTTAAATTACTAATACAGTCTTGCTGTTTCAGGCATACTTGCAAGCCCTCTGTCCTTCCAGGTATGCTGCTTAAGTTACTAACTCTGTATTTGTCCTGCGCAGCATTGCTTATAGCTATGTTAGCTTCTAGAAAAGGAGCAAGAAAGCACTGTAACTGCTGTGTCAGACATATGTGGTGCTGCTGCTGCTGGGTACGCTGGGGTGAATAGTGTAGCTCCTGCGGAAAGACCTGCCCAAGGCTGGGTTGAGTCAGTGAGGAGCGGTGGGGGAAGCGGCTTGAACGCCTCCATGATAACAAGGTAAGTAGTATGGCCTTTGAAAATCCCATCTGAGGCAAAATGCTTGAAATGAACTAACTGCTGTCTCACAGAATTATTTTAATAAGCAGAAAGTTATTCTGGCTGAAAGGCTGTACTAGGCCTCCTATCAAGGGCTAAGACTGTGATTGCTGTATCCTCTGATGTTTTATGTGAATACGAAATCTTATGAATTCAGTAAATGTTTTGTAAATAGATTTGGACTAATAGTTTTTGACATTACTTACGTGAAAAAGGAAACAATTAAAATGATTGTACACTTGATCGTTTGATTTTTGTCAAGATGTTGATAATAGGATTAGTGTGTGCTGCTGCTGGGTTTTAGTTCACTGGCATAACTTTCTTGACTTTAGCATAGCCTGTTGCTTACCCTCCTAGCAACTGATTAGAGCAATAGATGCATCTTGCTTCCAGTGTAGAGGAAGAAACTGTAGACATCTGTAATGAACAGGCCATTGCTATGAGAAATTTATAGTTCTAATATGCTGGACAGTTTATACTGTACCTTTACAGTTTATACTGTACCGTGTGCCTGTTGCTTTTACACTGTTTGACATGACTGGGTCTACTGCCTGTTTTCTGAGTTCTTGAAATATACTCAACTTACTTTGATATAATGTCTTTATTTTTTTAATTTCTGACTTGGAATAGTTATATCAGTTGGCTGATACTAGCAAGTGGACAGGTTGAGATGTAAATCTAGTGTGAAGGTATGAAAAGTGTCGTACGTAACCTAATGAATAAGCAGTTTTCAGTCCAGAAAAGCAGGAGGCTGCAGATACACACAACTTTCTAAAAGTATTCCAGACAGAAAGATTGAGAACTACAGAACTGAGGCTGATCCTGCATGTGAGACTTACTAGTAGAAACTAAAGAATAGAATTGGTGGACATGGGCATATGAAACAGGGAGAAGTTTTTTCAAGGAAGTTGATCCTCTGGAAGTTACTGGCATTCTCTGAAGGAACTCATAGTACTGATTGTCTTATCATGGTGGATCAAATGTGATGGTAGGGTTGAAGATCAGCCAAATGTTAGGCAGAAGGAAAGGTGATGAGTTGAAGCAACTGGAGTTACATATGAAGAAATGGATGCCTTCCTACTTCAAAAAAGTCTTGGGTGTTATGGTGGGATCCCTGAAAATGTTGATGCAGTGTTAATAGGAAAACAAATAAAATATTAGAATAAAAGGGAAAGGGATAAGATATTTTTCATTTAATTTCTTGTGCATCTTACTACATACTCTGGTTTTGAATATTGTGTGTTATTTGGGCCCCCGTTGGTTCTGTCTTTGCAAATAAGACAAGACCTTAAAAAGTTACAGGAAAGGGCAACTGTTGTCATAGAATCAAGTGAAAGTCAAACAGAAATTAATGTCAAGTGGCATTGAGTACTTTCATGAAGTTTAAGTATATAGATGTAGCTGTTTTGGATAGTTTTACTCGGGCTACTACTAGGTAACAATTTGCTTAGAAGTAAAAATGGGCATACCAGAGATCACTCTATGCACATATATTCTATGTACACATGCTTATAATGTTTCCTTTAGAACTTGTTGACGGTTGCTGTTGGAGAGAATTTGACTCGATACAGAATTTACTAGTGGCTTACAGTGAGCATGTGAGCTGTAACTCATTTACTTGATTTAGTTGACTAAACAGTGCTTGATATTTCATGAAAGATTTTTATTCTTTGTGCCAGCTGTCTGATAGCAATGTGGAAACTCTTCAAATACTAAGTTCTTGTTAATCTGGGCTTGACTAATGAGTAGGAAGCAGAACAGTGTTCAGATTGCTCTAATTTGGATGAGTCATTGTAGCAGATTTGTTTGGCATAGCCTATACACAGCAGTCCTGCACTGGAAAAGCAGACACTGATGTAAAACTTGCTTTAATCTTGGATACTTTTACTTTTAGACAATGCTGATTCTTTCTTAATTTGACAGTTAAATTACTGTGGGTTTTTTTTCCCCCATGTCTTTGTGGCAGTAAAGGATAGACCTAATTAGGTCTATTATAAATTGTGGAAAAGTAATTTATATCAGGAGATCTGATATTAAATGAAGATCTTAAAAGCACCATTTGTAGGTATTCCTTTAGGGGATTGGAATGAGTTACTTTTTTGCTTCTTATAAAATGTCAAACTTGATATGTGGTAATAAATCTATTTAACAGAATACTACTTCATAAAACGCTGGGATTTTACATCTATGTGCATTGTAGCCAGTATAACTAATATAGGGCATAAAAATGCTGTTCAGTGGTCCACTGCCAGAATTTATTCAGTGAGCAAATTGCAGCTATTGCATTTCAAAAGGGTTTGTGGTGGGTAAGAAAACACGGCAATTACTGCAAACTCTGTTTTGCTCTAGAAGATTACGGTGACTTGGGAGTTACTCCAGCCGTCCAGCCATGTATGTTCCTACATGTCTTATAAAATGCAGAATAATGCCGTGCACTAGGAGCTTGACTGGAATGATTCTTGTGAGCTAATAATGCACAGCCCGGTATTTGCTTTGTAATGCTGTCATGTTTTGTTGCTATGTGAGAGAAAACAGCAACTTGCTAATTTAAGTCTAATATTCAGATAGCATACTTCTCGTACTCCTAACATAGGTCCTTGACTAATCAGGCACAGTGAGATCATTTGACTTAGTTGAAAGTTCCTGTAATTTACTGGCTTCTTATTATAGTGCTATAAAACTAAATATTACTAGCACTTGTCTCATAAATATGTAGCCTATTATATTTTGTAATCATTATGTTTGATTAAAATATGATAAATCTTTTAATTGAAACTTTCCACTGAAGGCCATGTGAGAAGTAAAAACTGGTGGGGCGAAGCTGTTAGTGAAGTTTTTCATGTGGTGGTTTTAGTTGGTGGGATTAGGTAGCACTTGTCAAATGTGTTAGATGAAAATAAACCAGTAGTGTCTATAAGCCAAATCTTTGCAAGTGGGTTTCCAATAACTTGCCCACTTCCATATTCCCTAAATCTTTGTTACATGATGAAGTGTTTGTAAGCTCAGTTATTTGTACATTGCTAGTGAATTTGAGCTGTGGGACAGCATGTGATTACCATTCCTATGTCCTCCTGTGCAGTTTTGTGATAGGAGAGGAAATTAAGTGTTGGGACCGAATAGTTGGTGGTCCAGCAAGTTCTTTGGAGGACTTCAGACCCTGGATGGCCTGTGGTTAAGTTACTCCAAGCTTTCCTTTGAAACTAAGCCTCATGTCTTATGTTAAACACCTTCTGATTGCTCTAAAGGAACACAGCCCAAGTAATTAGGATGGCAATTAGAATCAATAGTTAAATTGCATGATCCTGAATTCTATTCTGGGCCAATCTCTGAAGTCTTGTATGTATCATGAGAATGTTATGGTTAAGTGAAGTAGTGGTAGATAACACATTCTTCTGGTGACAGTCACCAAAACACCCAGCATACAAGCAAATAAAATTGTACGCATTTATCTAATCACCCCACAGAGGCAATTGAATCTTCAACTTTGAAGTTAGGAAGCATATTAGAATAATACATTTTTGGGGGATAGAAAGGACCTTAAAGATCATCTAGTTCACCTTCTTGCTATGGGAATGGATGTCTTTAATGATAAGGTTGCCTGAAGCCCCATCCAACCTGGCCTTGAACACTTCCAGTGGTGGGGCTTCCACAACTTGTCTGGGTAACTTCCTCCAGTGACTTGCCACCCTCATCCTGAAGCAATTCTTGCATATTTCCAAACTAAACCTACTCCACTTCTGTTAAAAATGTTTTATCCTTGTGGTGTTTTTATTTTTTACCAAGGCCTGTATCTCCATGTAGCTCCACCTTTCTTATAACCCCCCTTTATATAGAGAGAGGCTGCAATAATGTCTACATGGAGCCTTCTCTCTTCCAGGCTGAAAAACCCCAACTCTCTGTCTCCTCATAGGAATGTTCCATACCTCTGACCTTTTTTTGTGGTCCTCCTCCGGACCTGCTCTAACAGGTCTGTCATGTACTGGTGACCCCCGAACTGGACGTTGTACTCCAGGTGGGATCTGGTGAAAGTGGAGAAATGTACAGGGAAGGTGGGAGGAAGTAGTTTGGTGCTGTTGCAGGTAACCAAGAGCCAGGCTACAAACCACAAAAATAATCCAAAATGTGTGACACATGCTGCAGTGTGTGTCCTCTTACCATTTACCGTTAATGTATAGAGGTTTTGTCTTGAGATGTGAACTCAAGCTGAAATAAACAATCAAATAAAGCTATATCATTAAGCTCCAAATGCTTTCACTTTCATTCTTGGTTTCTGGTATGTCCCCCATCCATTGGCCCATAATTAACTTATTTGTCTAAAGTTAAGTTGGTATTTTGGGATTTAAAAGCTCCTGTGTCCTTAATCATGGTCAACAATCTTAATTCTATTCTGTTTGCAAGTGGGAGAAAGATGTAACCACAATTTAAATGGGCAAGAACAGTCTCCCTCCCTTCTCCCCTGCCAGCCAGTAGTCCTCAGCCTATGGCTCTCTACTCTCTTGTATTGGGAAGATCGTTTATGGTAAATGGAGAAATAATCAGGGCCCATGTTTGTGAAGAGTGCTTAGTTTAACCTGGATTGCTTTCCCGGTATGATTTATTTAATTGCCCCAGAGTTGGCTGCACTTAATACAGGGGAAGAAGCAGTTGGAGGGGTGAGGATGAGTGACTGGGGTAGGAAGACGTGAAGGCCTCTATTCCCAAGGGTCATGCTGTTTTATCCTGACCATAAATGTTTGCATTGCCCATGCAGAGCTTAGTCTGGTCTCATGTCCTGTCAGTTTTCTGCTGCCTCACAGTTTTTACACTATTAAGCAACAATGGCCAGAAGATAAATTTTCATCTCATTCCTGCCATCACTTTTATAAATCTCAGGTCTGTGGGTTGTCACCTGCAGGAATATTAAATATGACAGTCTTACCACCTGTCCTGGGATACCTTTAGTAACACACGCAGGATTTTCCTCGATTTTCTGTGAAAATACCTCTTGTTAATATAACCCATAGTGCAGTCAGATATAGGAGTGTTGGCTGTGCCACATGGTCTTCTTGATGAGACAGTCTACTAAGAGTAAGATGGTGTTTCTGAAGTGCATGTGTTTTCCAGGAGATGGTAGGTGTGTAGTCTTAAAACAACCTGGTTATTTTGAACCAGTTTTTACTGTCTATGCTATCAATTTATATGGAGCTGAAGTTCCTACTCTGTCCCCTCCTATCTCCTTTCTGTATTATCCTGATGTTTTCCATGATTAGGCTAATGAAGCATTTCAAGAAATCTTGGTGTAAAGTCACAGGTACCTGTTTGAAAAGATATAAATGGCATTTTCATGCATTTAGGGGATCTGTTGCACAGTGATAATGGGTTGTAACTGTTCAGTCATAGCCCTTTCTATAAGGACCGGGGAGAAAGGACTGACAGGATATTTTGGCTGTGTTCTGCAAAATAGGCTTTGGCCCTTCTTGATGTCATCTGGGCGCACAGGAAGAGTAGGGCTTCATTTAGTGAAGAGGTTAGTTTGGAGAACCTTGCTGTAGCCTCTTAAAGAAAAAACAAGCTTACTGGGGAAATAAAGGGATGTCTAAATTTTTTCATAAAGCTACAGCTGGAGAAAGACTTGAATCTTCCAGAATAGGTCTGGGACTACCTTTTACTGATATCTGAAGAAGTGGTCAAATACACATGAAGTTAGAAATGCAAAATGAGACAACTTGAGAATCTCTGGAGGTCTTCTAGTCCAGATCACTCTTAAAATGAGGGCTGATTTAGAAGTTGCCTTCTGCTTTCTACCACTTTCTAGAAGTGATCAGTGGGACTAGGCATAACTTGAAGTTGTAAACCTCTGCCTTGAGATGGAGGTGGCTGTTTCATTAAGTCAACCTCTCTGAAAGTATTCACAGGCAGCATTTAGGGGCTCTAACCAAGGTGGCAGAGTTCTGAGAGTTCACAAAAATTTTTCAGGTTTACTGCTACAAATTTTTTTGAGTATCTACTTAATAGAAGTTCTTCCTGAATGGAAGACCTTTCATTCTTTTTATCAAACAATAATGAATTTGGGAAGAAACCATTCTACATCTTATGATCAGATGTTTTCAGTGTAGCTAACAGCTGCATCTCTTCATGTAGACCCAGCAGATAGGATACAAACACATATGCTTTACATGGATGACAATTCATGGCTGTCATTACAATGAATACAAGCTCTAGTCAAAGAACTTAAAATGAACTACCAGCATATACATTTTTATGTGACAGCACATGCATGCTATGAAATCTGTGGTAGCCTGTGTATGCTGTCTGTTAAGGAAGTTGCTTACAATAGACAAATAGGTGCTTTAATGACAGAAATTGAGCAAAGTATCTTGAAACAAGATAGGGAGACTGCAACAGCTGTTAAGCTATTTCTTAAAATGCACCCTTCGTACTATGGAAGAAATGCAAGACACATGGTGGGACTGCATCCGCTATTTATACACAATCCATCAATCCTAGGAGAAATTTCTTTCATTTATGAATATTGAAGCTTTAAAAACACAAGCCAACATATTTTGTTACATCTGCGCATTCACAGTTGTGAATGCAGGCTATCATTGCAGTAGATGTTAAACCTAGATTTTAAAACTTTTTCTCTCAGGGTGGAAATATATTATTCACATCTGGAGCTCACTAGAAAGCGGTATTGAGAGTTGTTTGGCAACTTGCACATGTAATGACTTCAGGACTGAAAGTATGTGCCCCTTCCTTTTACAGGGGTCCCAGTAAAAAAGGGCACAGTGCCTCAGACTTCATGGAAATAAAGCTCATGTAGATGCAATGAAATGTCTTTTACATGTTGTATTGAGTATGAACAATACAGCTGACTTGTAATACTTCACATGTTTAATAACTAAATATTGAAATGTAAAATTGTGTATTCTTTGCAGGAAAAATTTGAAGTTTCAATTTGCCCAAATTAAGACCAAGTAGTGAGAAAACACTAGTAAAGATTGGTTTTCCCAAAGAAGACTGGTTTAGCTATATTTGTTAATATGCCTTACCTTCAGAAGATACGGGTATTTCAGATATAGCAAGGGCATTTGGAATCTTGCTAGGAAGACATGTGTTTTCTTCAGAGCATTCTAGAAGGAAAGACTATATCAGACCATCAAAAAGCCTGGGACTGGCATGCGTTTCTAGCACTTGTATATATCCTTTTCCAGACCTAATCTGCTAATGTAAATCAAAACTGCTTGGAACTGCCTTTTAAAGTGTATCTTTCTTTTAGACTTCTTCTCTAAATGCTCTTAAGTGTAAGTGTCTTCTGGATTTTGATTCCCATCCTTCTTCCTCTGTCAATTCTCCAGGTGGCCCAACTAGACCTTCTTAAAATGTAACCTCAGTATTAGACTGATATAAATAGTTCTTTATATTTGCATTGTTAGCATTACAGGTCTTCCTTTTGAAACCTGGTCTCGGTAACAAGTGCTGCAGACAAACGGATAACTTTGCTTTCTCCTTACAAGCAAGAGAAGGCTGTCCAGGAAGTGTATTTTGGTGCTTTAAGATATTCCTGAAATAATAACAAGGATCTAAACGCTCTTCAGAATTTTTGGCTGTGGCTTATAGGAAGTAGCTTTTTCCATTCATCTCCTGTATTTCACAAAGATAGTCAAACATTGAAACCCAGTATGCCTTCAGAAAATAGGCATTCATCTGTTAGGTACTCCAAGTGTTATTTTTAAAACTTCGAGGAACCTCCAAGTAAATCTTAAAGCTTTATCAAACTTCTGTACTTGTGTCCACTGCACTCCCTGAAGACAGAAGTCTACAGGGTCACACCTGTTCCTTGAAATGAATCATATGATTTACGCTTGAGTGGCTTTGGAGGTCACAACACAGAGATATAAAATCCCCAAAGGACAAAATAGATTCTTTCATCTGCATGATCTAAACAAGTGTTGCCACCTTTTATGCCAGCTGCCAATTCTTGGCAGAAAGTAGTGCTAATGAACAGAAGACAAAATAAGGCAGCAGTATCTTGTCTTGAAACCTGGGTTTCACTGCTTGATTTCTATTCCACATGTGACTTGCATAAGTGAATAAATAAGTAGAGGCTTCTGTTCTGTTTGCAATGTACTTTTCTGACACTTGGACATAGAGGGTTTGCCCTGAGGCAGCTGATGAATAGTCACTCTAGATTGAAGGGTGGAGGGTTGAAAAATACTGTGTATATTTAAGTGGGACACATAAAAAATTTGAACTGAAATATGTTATTCCATATGGATTTGAGATGAAAGAGCACTACCTACCCTGCTTTTGTTTTCAAAATTAAAATGCAAAAGAGCCTGGCACAGAAATTAAAATTCTATTAAGTGAAAGGTTCTGAATTAAATTGGTGTGACAGGTCTACCTTTGCTTCCAATAAGGTTTCTGTGTGAATTATTGGTTAGGAGTACTGGAGGAACATAGGTAGCAAAGACAACTTGCTTATAACATTTTTTTAGGGAATTGCAGATACTTATTTTTGATACCCAAAACAGCACTGGCAATGCAAATCCTGATGAATAAGAAAAAGTGGTATTAGAGAGATTTAGATCTTGTCCAGTTGATGTATATTACATTTTAAAAGGAAAGAGTTAAAAATAACTCAGTATGTGCTGTAAACTGCAAAAGGATCTTTCCAACTTAATTGTATGGTTAACTTTTCAAGATGACGTTTCCAATTTATCTGAAAAAATCTTCAAACACATAGAAAAATAGAATAAGTGTTTAACTGTTTAATTAGTACTGTTGACGCCAGGACATCAGCTAAAGAGAAAATAATTTCCTTGTTACCTAAACCTTGTTTCTTAGAGTGAAGGCTGTTATTAGTAACTGAGATGGGTTTGTAGCATCCATTGCTAGTCCAAGGTGGATGTTGAAAAATGTTGTTTCGTCATGTGGATTAGCAGAGACAAAATGGACAGCTATAGCTAAGCCCTTAAAGAGGATGGATAGAGCACATGTTTTTCTATGCCAGAATAGATTGGCCAAGATGAGTATATCAGAACCAGTGTGCGTGAGAATGGGCTAAATGTCAGATTATCGATTGGGAGAGGAAGTCACTATCTAGGTGTGTGGTGGGAATGACAGGTGATGAGAGTCTCGGTGTTCTTCCTGGAGTACTTGTTGCAGCTGTCACCTCCATACTCTCAGTCAAGAAAACAGTGATCCAGATGACAGGCACAAGCTTAAATTAATGTTTGGTTCAGTAAATTTCAGACAGCCTCAGTATATGATGAGGGTGCACCTATGTCTTAGCACATCAACACTCAAGTGCACTTTTCTCCACAGCAAGCCCATTGGTCATAAAATGAAGATGAGCAGAGTGCTTGTTGAACTTAAATGAAGAAGTGAAGGAAGATAAATTAATCTGCCAATAAGTGAATATGTTCCCTTAGAAACTAGGCATCTTAATTGCAATTAGGAAATCTAACTCGAGACATTTGTTTCTGTGAAACTTATTGTACATCTTGAGGCTTGTGGTAGGTTAACCCTCCAAGCTGAGGTCATAGGGAAACCTGTCCTGCATGACACTAAACAAGACTGTGGCTTTCCAGGAACTGAAGCTTCTATTTTTGTGTAATACGACTTTTGTGACTGAGCAGAATAATCTAATTATAGGTCTGCATTTGAAAGGAATATTAGAAACCTTTGATATGGGCTCAAGACTATTCTTTAACTAGGTGCACTAATGAAACAGCATGTCAACATCTACAGAAGTGTTTAAACTTGTATCCAGAATTCATTGACTGCACTCTCTTCTGCTTCCCAGGTACTAAATCCTTTTTTTTATAGTAGTGATTCTACAGAATGTAAATCTAACTGTTGTAGAGTAAGTTTGCTGTTATCATTTAAAAAAAAACTGCATTATTAACTAACAAAACAACCTTTGAAACACAACTGTGATGCAAACCTAAAACAGAGTGCCTTATGTAGGCCCTTCTTATTGTTAGTCTAAGTTTCCATTTGAAATATGATTACAAAAGACAGCAGGAAAATGTAATTTGTAGTTACCCTTGTTGTGGAATTCATTAGGAAACTGTCAATGAATTATATCTCTGTAAAAAAGAAAAAAATGTTTTTGGAGAAGTTATTTAACTCTATTTACTTATCTCAAAAAATGTTGAAACTACTGTGGTTTCCCCAAGAGCAATTTCAGAATGTAAGACTCAAATTTTATTCCAGTTGAGCTAGGTGAAGCTATCACATTATTCTAGGATGCTTCAAAGGTATAGGTCAGGTATGAGCTGTCAACCTAATCTACACTTGCAGTGCTTGGAAAGAATGCATTGGTCTTTGTATGAATAGAAATGGATTTGTATACTCAGGGGGCATCTTTTTTTCTTGTGGGGAGAACTGGCTTGGTGCTGTTCTGGAGAAAACAAAAAGCTTTGATCAGGCTGCAAACTCTCCTATTGAGAGGAAGTAACTAACAGGACTATCTGAATACACAAAATCTGGAGATAAGCTGTATGGTTGGTTCCCAGATTTGTACAGTTCAGATATTAGCTATTCCAAGTCTTGACACTAGACAGAAGTTTTCTTTCAATGTCATGTTAGTGTCTTGGTACACAGATTTCATCTTATTAATCACACATTTGAAGACCTGTTGTTTCAATGTTCAAGTACATGAAGGGGAGAAAATCTGGCTCTGAATTGGCAAAATTTCTATATGTATAACTTTGTTTAAAGAAGTATATGAAACTATAAGGGACTACTTCAACAAGATTTTATATTAAGTCTTAATGTTCTACCGTAATACTTAACAGGTATGGTTTTCTTTCCCCTTTCTGTTAATCAAAACTGAGTAGCATAACAGCTAGGCTTAAAACAGTAGTGTAGAGATGTAACCTGGAAGAACTCAATTGCTCTGTTAAGTTTGCTGTCACAAAAACGGAGGTAGAATTTGCACAGTTAATGAATGACCTGATGTTTGGACTTAGTCTTGAGTCTCTTACAGACAGCTTGACCACTCAGATACTTGTGAGAGTAAAAAGTAAAAGTATCAAACCAACAACTGTCTGGATCAACGTCTAGCTGCACCCAGCTATATTGATCATTTAGCAGACTTTAAAAAAATAAAAAATGAGGGTGTTAAATATGTATAATATAATATCTATAATATATTTTGATATGTAAAAACTATTCTGAGCAGACAAGGGATCTTAACATAATTCAGCAATTACAAAACGTTTTTCCCCCTGCCAGTCTCTCAAGGAAATACCATGGGATCATGATGGTTGACTTGAGTAAGAATTCAGCTTTCAAATGCATTGTCCTTAAATTTGGAAACTAATTTGATCCACTTTTCTCTCCAATTGCTTCCAGCTCTTAAACTTAGTAATAATTCAATTCTCTGAATGTTCTCACTGAAGTGTTCAAAATTATTTACTGTGAAGTAGATTGCATGGAGGCATTGGCTGAACTTTTTAATATTTTTTTGTCTTCTTTCAAATTCTTTATCCTTTTGGTATACTTGCATCTGAAATGGAGCTGACCAGTGGTTTAAAAACGAAGTCTTCATTGCCTTGTTTAGAAAGGTTTATATAGATGTTGGGGTGAAAATGAAGTAACATGATCTGGGTGTCCTGCTTTTCCTAACACTGCTAGATTTCTAACTGTGTAGAGACAACTGTCCTAGGGTAGGATAGAAATAAAAACTGAGAGGAAGTCTGAGGAATACACATCTGAGGACTAGTAATTAACAGCAAAACAGTCTTTTGGAATTTTTTGTATTACATTGTTGACTTGCTATATAGGAATGAGCAGAAAGCTATTTTCTCTGTGTGCTTCATCTATTTGCATAAAGCAAGTGAGTTGAAAAACAGGGGGGAAGCACTGGTTATACTGACATACTGAAGCCTGCTGTTTAACCACATTCCTGGGATGGTGCGTTGGTATAAACAGTGTTTCTTGCAGTAGGTCAAACATCACTTTCTAAGTCTTGAGTCTTTGAATTTTTGACATGTTTCTTAAAACCAAGTTCTTCGTTTGCACTACAAAAAAAAACCTTTAATGCTTCACAAAGCTAGGTTTGAACAATTGTTTTAGAGAAAGCTGGAAAACAAGAGAGAGGCTTTGTGCTATGTTACATCGTTTGGTACTTGAGGAATGGCCATAAAGATTTGCATGTTTTTCAGAACTGAAGATAAATTATTAATAAGCAAAATAATATGAATGAAAATATCATTAATCAGCTTATGATATAGAGCACTTGGTCTTTTCCAACTTAGGCAGCCTACATTGAAACTAATACCTTGTTTGAGAGGAACTGCTAATACCAAAGACTGAGTTTTATTCTATACTTGATGCCTTAAATGCCCCTAGCTGTGTGATTGATGAGAATATATCTGTGGCCTTTTAGGATTTGTAATCAGATTTTAGAATAGAAACACTAGCATCTGGGCATAAGTCATCACACTTACCAATTTATTTAGGTGCTTGAGAAGCTTTAGAAAACACAAAGCA
Source organism: Phaethon aethereus (assembly GCF_964289735.1). NCBI lineage: Eukaryota > Metazoa > Chordata > Aves > Phaethontiformes > Phaethontidae > Phaethon > Phaethon aethereus. Next base: position 99,366,198 of record NC_138575.1, on the reverse strand, counting down.
GCACCTGTATGTAGAAAGCAATACAGGACTTCTTTTTAGGCTTATATAAGGCGCTGTTGTGCAGTTCATGAAATGGCCATTCACTTCAATGAGAAGAACATGTAACTATTGCTCTATGCAGCCTCCCAACAACCTGGAGAGCTACAAACAAGTGGCAGTTGTGAGCCTCTTATCAACTATACTTCATGTTCAATCATGCTAGTACGGAGAGGTTTTTGAGTGCAGAAGTGTGGAGGAAGTTTGTGTTGAAAGGAAATACAGCTCTGCAGAACAAGACATAAAGGTCTCTTGTGTAGCTACCTGGTACTTTGTCGTAATACATCAGATAGAGCATAAGCTGTTAGGGACAAAAACCTCACCAACAGTGTGAGATGGCTTTTTGTCATGTCCACACTGGCATTCCCTATGTAGTTCTCGAGACCAAGCTATAATTTTATAGCCTGGACCACCACCAACCACTTGGCAGGATGCATGTATTTTCCTAGGAGTGGCAATCCAACTGGAGTGTGTTTCACTTAGGAAGCCACAACCCAGACAGTCTTGCGGTTTTATGTGTGTATAATGATTTGCATGGCAGTGTTGCATGTTAAGCTACCTGCTTGTCCTTGCCAGGCCTGTGTCAGTGGCTGATGACCCATGATTCATACAGTCCATGAGAGTCCTTTGAGGATGAGGCTGCAGCACTGAGTCTGCACTGTGCTCTTTGCCAGGTTTGAGCACCATGAGGGCATGAGGATCGCATGTCCCTTGTCATATGATGGTAGAAGAAATGGAGTACTTGGATACTTTATTCCTTCCCACTACCTCTCTTTCATGCACCCACCACCATGTTTCCACAATATAGGTAAGGTTAGAGAGCCATCTCAACTGCAGGCAGATTAGTTGTTAATGCTTTCTTACCATCAGGGAGACTGAGGCCAAGAATTAAGTTTTTCATCTTAATGAAGTTGATCTCTACACAGACTTACATTGGAGGCAAACAAGTCTTCCAATGAGACAAAGAAGTCTGGTTATCTGGCTGCTGTGTTATAGTTCAAAAGGCCAGGCTGAGAACCATTAGGCAGTGGGTTAATGTAATTGGAAATGCTGTGTGAGGTGCTTGTGAAACCTGTGGTACCAATTGCTGAAGTGGTTACAAGAGAGTGGTTAGATAACAGTGGGGAAGATGTAAAAGTCTGTGGGGGACTCTGTCCTGTTGTATAACTGTTCTTGGTTTCTCTGGCACAAGCTTGAGGCAGTGCTTGCTGGAGCATTTACCTTCCTCAGCTCCTTCCTACTTTCCCAGGAGAGGTGTTCCATCCCCCTGATCACTTCTGTGCCCCTTCTCTGGACCTGATGATGCTTGACTCCTCTTGGTCCTCTTCATGGTTTGTAGGTCTGTATACCGTTCTCCAATCTGCTGTCTTCCTCCTTTCTATCAGTTCTTGCAAGTAAACGAAACACGGTTCAACAGTCAGTTGAGCACTGTTCTGTGTTTTAGTGTAATGTAAGGGGTGCAAAACTACCCTTTTGGCAAGAACCAGTAAATGGGACATGTTGCCGAACTTTTGCCACATAGATACCTGGCAACAGTGTACTTCCTTTCAATCTTTGAAAGCAGGTGGATTATCCCTTTCAGTGACTTTTGGACAAGAAGCTCTAAAATTGATTTTGGTTTTCTGATCAAAGTGTGTTATACAGTGGTGGAAAATTCATAGGAACATAAAAACTGGAAGACTTAATAAAAGTTTATCTTCTTTTGAAGTCTCTTAAATGATATAAATTGCTGTGATGTGTAGGAATAACTGCTAGTGTTTTATACCATAAGTGACAAATAATGAAGCAACTGATGGTTTTCTATTTTGAAACTGGCAGATGGTGTGTTATAATATCTAACTGTAACTGAGGTGTGGGAGACTTTTGTTTTGTTGGGTTTTTTTCAGTTAGAAAATAATACTTTATCTCCCTTCCTACAGTTTTCTGAAGGAAAGTAAGAAGGACTGGTGTTAAATTTCTTCTAGATGCCTTTGCAGCCATGGCCTATATGCTTTTGCCTATATAGCTAATACGGTTTGCTTTGACAGATAATGAAACTGATGCTATTGCAAAGGAAATAAATTGAAAAAAATCCCAAATGGGGATGTTTTCTATCAGAATTCATGATTAACTTCTTTGCTTTAGAAATAGTGCTAGAGACTGAGAATTAAGCAATTTTTTTCCAAGGCCGTGACATGCTGTGATTGAGTTGTAAAGTCTCACACTGGCTAGCTTTTAAGAGTACCCTCTTTGTGCTTTCAGTAGGCCTTGTGATAGTAAGTTAGTAGGTGCTAGGAAACCTAACAAATAGAATCAAGTAATTTATTAGTTTGACTTTATTTGCTGGAGCATTACAAGTTTAATTTGATACTAGTGAAGCCTTTTAGTTATGGCAAGGCATAAAAGAATGAGTTAACCGGTCCTTAGTGACTTCTGGAAGTGTGCAAAAAGTATAGGTAGAGTCAAAGAAAGTATTCAAAGTATTTGAAATGTGTGTTAGTAAAATCTGAAGTAGACTTTTAGTCCAAAGACTTGAAAAGAAATTGAAGGATATCTTCAGCAGTAATATCTTAAGGATGTATAGAATATGACTTCAAGACAGAGGTTTTGACTAATAGGAGGTTTACTGTTGCTGCAAAACGAGTGAATAGCAGCCAGCAGTCCAGCCTGAAGCTATCTCAGCTCTGAGTTCAGTTGGATGGAGCTTAAGGAGTGTGCAGTATTTCTACCCCACATTGTGGCTGGAGACATTTTTTTGGCATCAATACCCAATATTGGTATATTCTGCAGATTTGCAGGGCTGTAGGGCTATATTCACATGGTAACGTCCATTTCGGTGACTCCTTTGCTTAACCTCCTACTCTACGTGATTGATCCTTGTTTTAAGAGAGGATGTAAACATTAACTTTTCCTTTGCTTAAGCTGTAAAACTCTAGAGCTGTCAGATGAGGAGTTCAGGAGTTGGCCTAACTGTTTTTCCAAAGCTTGTGAAGTCATTTTTCCTCATAAGTCTTGTGGTATTTGTCCCTCTACAGGGAAACAGCTCTAAAGGCAAAATGTGGGGGCGTAACAGCAGAAAGTTATTCACCAGGCTCATTGCTATCTGTGCTGGTGTTACAGGAATGACTAAAAACCCAGTTTTTAATTTCCGAATGTGCAGGGCTCTGCATTTATATTCCCAAAAGTGTAGTCTGTGGGGAAAAATATGCAGTCCTGCTTCCTCCTACTGTCTCTCAGGTAACAATATATGGTGTTCAAACTGCCCTGCCTAATGTGGACTGATCTATTACATTGTTGGGACAAGATAATTGGTATTTAAATAAAAACCAAGTGCTGTACCTCTGCTTGTCATAAAAACGTAATTCATATAAAAGTAATGTTAATTTTCACAGGAAGAGTCACTGACCAAGGAATAACAGAAAATGGAAAAGCTTCTATACAAGGAAGCCTATACTTTCTTCCTGTTGCACATATATTACAGACAGGAGGTATAATAGACTAAAAAATCCTGAATGGAATGTACGGGGTGGGTGTGGGTTTGACACAAGAAATAGGGGTACCATCATGCAACTTGTTGAAAATTGGTCCAGAATACCAAGAGAAGATTGAAAGGCTACAGAAGATTACTTTTAAAATGTAGGCTATTACAGTATCAGTGAAATTGCAAAGTTGTAAAAATGGAGTGAATAGGAACTGCTACTCATGTCTGAACAGGTCTTAAGTCTTGAAAAGCTGACCTCGGCTCCTTCAGAAACAAAGCCTTCTATGAGAGCTCAGTGCTTTTCAATAGGGTCAAATTTCTGTACGTAGCCCCTTAATTAAATAGCAGTTCAACCTGTCATCCAATTTCTGGGTTTTTCCCCTTCAGAGGGTCTCCTGACAAACTACTACTACTGAATGTTTTTTATTAGTATTTCAGGCTTTAGCATACAGCCTCCTTGGTGTGCTTCAGAAACTGATGGGTTTAAAGATGCATCAGTCTGTCTCTTGACCTTGTGAATTGCAATCCTGGTGCAAAGATCTGCCTGATCGTATACTGTGTCTCTGAGATCAACTAATTCATACGAAATACCTGGTTACTGGACTGTAATCTATCATTGTGAATACCTCAATTATGTTTTAAGCTGTATAATTGACTAGAAAATATCTCTGTCTCTTGGCTTTCACGTCTTTCTTCTGCCTTACATTTTTATTAGTTGCTCCAGGATGGCATTTTTTCTTCTTCAGTACTTAGGACGTCATGGCTGATAATTGCTCTTGTCTCCATCCTCATTCCTTTGAATGTGTCAATGACACTGCTGAAGATGTTTGTGCACACTAGAAAATATTCACTGGGTTGTAGTCTGTGGAGTGAGAAGGATGGCTGCTCATGCCTGAACAGATCCTGCCTGTCTTAAGAGGTTGACCACAACTTTCTTTAGAAACAAATGGCAATTTGCAAGTAACAAGTGCTGCGTGGCTCTGGATGGAGAGTGCTATGCTGCAAACTGTTGGGGGCTGCAGCGCAGGGAGGGTGGCAGGGGAGGTGTAATGCTCATGGGCACCAGCACAGGTTGGATGCCACTCGGTGATTTTACGCGTTTCCAGTACAGGCTGTTAGTCCTTGTCTTGTGTGATGCACTTAAAGTAAGAAACTTGTGAGCTAACTGAAGTCAACAGTATATGGAAATAAGGGAACAGGATTAACTGAGGTTCCTAGACAGGCTTTGAGTCTAAGACCTCAGAAATACTTGAAGCTTTAAAGGGCATCGAGAAACTTTAGCTTTTGAAAACCTGGTGATATTACCCATGACTGACACTCCAGGCAAATGTAACAAAAAGGCATTGATTTGCTATTGTCAAGATGTGGCAACTACCTTGATACTATTGCTGGTACAAACTCTACAATAGGGAGAACAAATGAAAATAACTACAATTATTGTTTGCATAGCCTTAAAAATTTATTTAAATGTTCAGCTTACAAGCAATAACCTTTAAGTTGGTATTTGATGTAGAAACTGAAGGTGTCTGACAACTAGGTTCATTGGAAAGAGTAACTTAGAGGCAAAACCATGAGTTCAGAATGCAACAGAAAATCTCACTAGTGTTAAGATGAAATAGATTTTTAAAATGCATACCTGTATTAGTGTTATATTAAAAACTTGCTGAAGTTCACATGGTGAATAATGGTGGTTTTCAGTTAAGTTTATAGCTCATTGAAAAATGCAAGATAACAGTAAGGAGGTAGGTCTCCTTGTAGCTCAGGTATGTGAAAAGATGCCTACAAGTCTGTCAGACCTAGTAACTCAACAGCAAGAAATGCATCTACCTGTCACACCTCTTACATAGTCTCATTTATACTAGGTCGATCAAGAAAATGGCCATTGGTGTTAGTAAATTCTGTGATACGAGGTTTTAAGATGAATTGTTAAAACTTCCTTATGCTTGTCTTATTTTGACTGGTTTTCTTTCAAAACTGCCTCTTGCTCTCAGGTGAAAATACCTCTGAAGAGCTTCACTGCCACTGGCTAGCTTTCCTAATTTAGTGTTCTTCAATTCTTTCTGATAGTGTGATTCAAGTAGAAAAGCTATAGAAAGAGCATAATAGACAAATGCTGGATAAAATACATGGCTTTCTGCATAAGCAAGGGTGCTGTGAATACTAGTATGAAGCACACAAAATTTGCAAATATTTTCTCTAAATTAAGAAAAGGGATGAAAAGGAGTGAAGAAAGGGTTTCTGTGGGTAGAAGAGTGGAGGAGCTGCAATGATGAAAGGGTAAAGCAGAGTTACTCTAGAACTAACTAATACAGTAGTGTAGAAAGGGAGGGGGGAGCCCCAAAATTGATGATGTTTGAGGCAAGCTATTAACCATAAATATGTTGGACAACCTGTAGAAGTGATGATTGATATGACTCTGTCAGCAGTAGTAAAAGCTAGACTACCTCTTCTTCACTCAAGAAATTGAGTTAGTATGTAATAAGTCTAATGGTCTATTTTTGCTTCATGAGTCACCTCATGTTGTTCAACATTTGTGCCTCATCCTCAATCCGATGTTATAACGGGGGCTTCTAATCAGATGTATTTTGTTTTAATGTTCCTCCTTAGTCTCACTCCCTGGCAGCCAAATCTTTGCTGATGTAATTGGGAAATGTTTTAAGACTGCTGTCTGCTCACCTAATTAAGAAAATGATTGGGTCCCTGGAGGGACAGATCTCCCTAGGTGAGACAAATGAAAGAATTGCTCTCTTGCTGGAGAAAAGCCAATCTGAAATGAACATTTTGAGAATGTCTCTAAGATCAAAGTATAATTTTAATTCTCCTCTGTGTCTCAGCAGAGTTAAATCCAAGAGGAACATAGCCCAACATATTTATATTGAAGGAAATGAACTATTATGAGAAGTCAGATATAGGTGTTTTGTGGTATTCATTCCTCCTGTGCCTGATAAATAAATGGAAGATTTTCATTGGTCTTGAGATTCTCACATATGTTAGTATACTTAGCTGGTATTTACTTTTCTGTTATTGGTTTGTTTTTCAGAAGACTCTAATGATCTAATGTACTTCTACCTAATAAAAACCTACACACTGATAACTCGGGCCAAAATTCAAATGCAGGCAAATAGATGAAAACTTCAATAGCTTAACGGAAACTTCCAAAACTCTTTGGTTCTCACTGAATTTGTTGGAAGTTCAGGATGTACAGGTGTTGGAAGAATAGAAGTTGTTTTAAGCTGGGTAAGATGCAAGAGGATATTACAATGTTGCTCCTGAAAGAATAAGACTAAAACAACTGAAACACCCCCACCCTAGTCTGATGCTTGAAAGTTACTACTTGCTCTCTTTATCCAAGATGATCACAACAACAGGCTGTGTTTATCCATGTCTAGTGCAGTAATCGGTTAAGGGGAAAAAAAAAGCACAAATTTGTCACTCTAATGTTTGGAAGGTGGAGTTGAAGAGGTGCAAATGACTAGTAAGAATATTAAAATATAAACATGGAGGTTTCAGAGTCTCCTATTACAAGAAAGGATCTATAAAACTAAAATTCTGCCAACTTCTTAATTGTATCTGTTCAACACTCAGAGGTATAAAATAGCTATGGGCATATGGCTTACACTATGATTAGTCTCATTTCTTGAAATTTTTTAAAAAAATCAGCAAAATCTGTGTTCCATCTATACCATCCATCTGGATAGTAAAATTAAGCAGGAAGGCAGTTTGACTTACTGAGAGACTGACGTTTTGCAGCAAAAGGGGTACAGCCAAGGAGTACGAAGGACAAGAGTATTCAGCTGTTAATAGCCAGACAGTGCAATCTAAGTCTTCATCTTCAGCGTAAGCTTAAAGAAAAAGCAGCTCTGATGTAAACAGAATTACCTTCAGTCTGTGTTATTACCCATAAAGATCACGAAGTCAGCTGCCAGCAATTCATTGGAAAGGTAGTGGCCTGCTGAATGCTGCAACCGTGCTTATATGCCAAAAACGTGGTTACCCTTGCTTTTGGGGAAATTTGGGGCTGGCTGTCATTCAGGTGACAAAGTGCTGGGCCAAACGATGAAAGCAGCAGCTTTCTAAGAAAGTAAGATTATGCACTGACTGGGAACCTGCTCATTTAAGAAGGCATACAACAAAAAGCTTTTAGCTCTACTTGGGTAGAACTGATTGAAACAAATGTACAGGTTCAACTTTAGCAAAGAATGTATTGTTGCCCTGAATTAAAATATAGGACCACCAGGTCGTTCTGCCAATGTTATTAGTTTGAAATTACTCAAAACATCTGCATTTGAGGAACTGAATAACACAAATTTATCTGCAAAATCAAATTTCCAGTGAAAAACTTTCAGAACCATGCATCTGACATGCTAGGCATAAGCAAATTGTGTTTTGATTATTTCATTTTTGCAGGTGGAATTTCTAGTGAATAACATGTCATGGTATATAGGCATCCCTAGTCCTGAAAACCTAAGAAAATGAAAATTATTAATGAACAAAATATGTTGATGAGAGTCCTACACAGTTTTATGATACTTTAGCCTTAAAAAGTATATTTAAATGTACCTTGGAGGCAAGGGGTGAAAGGGGAAGAGGAAAACCCCAACCCTGAAAACTTACAGCTGTTTTGCTTCTGTTGTCTTTTTAATACAAAGTACAATTAAAAACACCAAACATGAAAAACTAAGATGACATATGGGAATCTAGAGGGAAACACAGTTCAGGATAAGTAGCTCCACAAACTAGTTGCTGGTTATTTTTCTTTGACAAGATTATTTCAATTTAATTAAAATTATGAGGATATGCAATATAAAAATTGCCTTAGTATATTTTATGCTATAAAACTTTTTCGTCATAATTTTAATCTAAAACTGCCATTTCATAATTCTCCTTGACAACCACGGTAATGTAACTAAAAGTAATTTGTTCTCACAATAAGAGAAACACCTAAGTAATACGAGTATTAAATAAATACTTAAAACATTATCAAAAAGTTATTTCTTTCCTGTTTTAGCTCTGCCTGCTCTTACAGCATACAGGTGTTAAAACTGGGGTTGCATGATAGTGGGAACTATGTGAACTTGAATAAGAGCCTCACAGATACAGGTGAACTTGAGCAAGAGTAGAATGCAATTAAAAGGCAATTCATGATGTATCATTCATTCTGGCCATAAAACAAGATTGTTAAGCATACCACTTGCTCATTATTCTGTATTTTTTCTTATGATCTACATCATCTGTTGGTTTAGATAATTTGTTCTGTTAAATTACAAAGATGACCATTCTTTAGAAAAATAGTTTTTTCAAAAATAGTAGATTGGGGGACAGAATTGCACACAACTCATAGTGAGGTAACTGAAGTTAGGTAACTTGGACACGAGAGAAATGACAACCATGTCTGATGTGTTGGGTCCAAAAGGAAAATGCAATGAAAATTCAGCCACTTAATTTTTTTAAGTAGTATATGATGTGAAAGACCTTTTATGGATGATAATGTATCTCAGGAGTCTGAAACAAGACAATTGCACTCTCACTAATCCTGGGCATAAACAGTCCAACACAGTTAGGTATTCTGAGTTCATCATGAAAAATTTTAGGTGGCTTCATTATTTCAAAACTTCTCATCTGCAATTAAGCTGCTTTTCAGAAGACAAGCTGAGATGAGCTAAATGCTACAAGATACCTTGAAACCTTATTTGCCTACAAAAAAGATGTAAACAACCCATCACCTTGCTTGTTGGCTGGAATTTACAACTGTGGAATTACAGATTGTATCTCTTCTGGTTCAATAGCACTTTAAGATACAAGACCTGAAACCAGGTATAGACTTGCTCTCAAAGCATTTCCATTTCTTTGTTCAATATATGTAGCACTGGAGGCTGAAAGCATACAATATCCAGGGGGTTGTACATGGGCTTGAGAAAATATTGGTGGATGAGGTAGGGCCTGCACTTAAGGCTGTAATGCATTATTAATGCTGATGAATATAGATCATACTATCTGTAGCTTCTTCTATTATTAGATAGATGGATATGACAAAATGGTGAGTGTGAAACTAATACACAGATGGGTCCATGAATACTAAATGCTAGATTTTGATCTCTAAAAAACTTATTGCTTTCATTATTTCAATTGGATCCTACTTCTGGCAGTCAGTAATAAGGTATAAAACCAAACAAGTGACAGAGAAATAGCAGGAATACCAACAGGGTCTAAGATAGCCCTGTTTAGGGTGGGAAGAAGAAAAGGAAGCAGTAGAAAGATAAGAAAATGTATTAGGTAAGTAAGAAATGTATTAATTCTGGCCTAAAATGCTCTAGATCCTGAATACTCTAAATACCAAAATCTCAAGTTGATTGAAATTTTAAAGACAATAAATAAAAGCTGCTCTACAAAGGTACAGTTCTGAGAGGAGCGCAGCAGACAACGTGGCATCGCTGATCCAAGAGACCTGCGGAGTAAACATCAGTAAACTTGTAAATGTAACCGAGTTTTCCACCTTTCCAATAGTGCCTATATGTACTTGTAGGCATGATAACAAACAGTATCCAAAGGACTACTGTGACTGTGTGAGTGACTAACAGACAAGCTGGCTACTTTGTTTTAACTGAATTTAGAGATTCTGGTCAGCATAAGTTAGTCTTTCTACACTTGAAAACACTTGGCACGGTTTGAGCACTTTCTTCAGAGAAAGTACTAAACAAGGATTTGCTATCCTATTGGCCTAGAACTTAAGTGCACCGAAATGATGTTGAAGGAAGATAATGACTTGGGTAAGAATTTTTTTTTCTTTCTTGATTGGTCTAGCAGCAGTTAAAGATATAAGCTGTCTGTCACCTTTCACTGAAAACAGTCACTATAGGACGGGAAACAGAAATTCAGTCTAGCCCTTGCTCTGAAACTTAAATATATTGTGCTTGATGTTCCTGGGAGGGGATTTGCATTTGTCTGCCGTCATACCTACAGATAGAGCTGTTTACTCTTTGACCCAAAAACTCTTTGTTAAAAATTAAGTGAATTGTAAGAGCAAGTTAAGACATGACCTTAAAAGTAGAAAAAGAAGCAGTCCTGTTTCTCCTATGTATAACTTCAGATTAGCTGCATTAGTGAAAGGTGTTTGCAACACTTGCTGCTGATAGATGATGGGAAATTCTGCGGTGAATTACCAAAGCCTGTGCTATATACCTGCAGCTCAGGAGACAACTTTCTGATAATCACATAGCATTTGTATGATGTCTAGAAATTAGTTTAGATAATTGATATTCCTAAACACAAGAGGTAAAGCTATATGAAAAATTATCAGTTGCTTAGAGTAGTCATTGTTTTCCTTCATTAACAAAAATGTTCAAGGAGCTGGTTTTGTGCTAATCTGTCTAACCTTTAACATCACTTCAACATTTTCTCTGTACAAATAACTGTAGAAAAAAAAAGAACAAAAACAACAAACCCAGGACAACAGCTTGGAGCTTAAGTATGGGAAGATAGTGTGTACCTCTTCAGTGAAACAGGGTCAAAAACTGAGACTTTCAGATCTCTGATACAATTTGGGGGTGCTACATCTGTTACTCAGGTCTTTGAGTTACCCTGCATGAAATCCCTAAATTTTATGCTGAAATGCACTGGACACTTCCAACAAACACTCATGGTGTTAGAAATGGAAAAGAAGGAGGAAGCAATTTAGTTAAGCCTTCTAGGAAAAAGACAGATGCTGGATGAAATTAGGAGTGAAGGCTAATCTAAGGTGTAGAAGAGAATTTAAGCTTTTCGAATATATCAGAAGGGGAAAAAGAGTAAGACGAAGTATCCCATCTATCACATGCGTAACGTTAAGATGGCTGGGAGGCTTGTCTCTTACTTCAAGCCTAATGAAGAAAGTTTATACAATTTAGTAATGAAGATCTTATGATGGTATATTATATATTGATGAACACTAGATGAAGAGAAAATGGGAGAGCTTGAAGATATGCAAATGACTTTCAGCTTATGGTAGTGAAATTACATTATGGACTCATTAAGTTCACCTTGTATTAACTCTATGGCAGCAAAATTAAAAACAAACAAGTGGTGCTAAGAAAAGTACAGCCATATACAGTACTTGAAACATCAGCAGTTTAAAGGAACAGCATTCGATGGCCTTGTGAATGTGTCAGAACTTATTGTGATTTATAGCCTGGGTGACTTAGACTTGCAACAAAGGACACTGACCTTGATATTCTACTTTAGCTACTAGGAGACAAGTAGGAACTGTGACAACTCAAAGCTTTTTTAATGCAGTGAACTTGTGTTCCTGGCATTAGCTTTGGACACCTAATAGAGAAGTACCTTCAAATCTTAAAAAATATAGCATAACTTCCACACTGCCAGCTGCAATAAGTGGGGAATTAAGAAGCAGTGGAAACTTGTTTGGGTGACTTTAATTTGTGAATAGTCTTTTAGTAGATGATAAATATTCATTTTCATTAGACTTCTAGGATTAAAGTGAATGTAACTTGAACAGTTGAGATACTTTTGGAATGCTAGGATACAAAATTGTCTCAATACTAGTCACTGTGTAATTGTCATGCATTAACTATTTATTTACTTTTGAGGAAAAACTCATGTGACTTATTTTACTAGTGAAACAGATTGTCACCTTTACAAACGCACAATAAACTCTAAGGCGGAAGCACTATCTAGAAACAGTCAGATTGGGATATGTGTGCTTTTAGATGTAATCTTGGAGTTGGATAAATCATCGTAGTGCAGAGCAGGCATCCTTCATGCAAAGCTTCTTCATTAGCTACCTAATGTTCTTGCAAATGAGTGATTATGTCACTCTAAAAGATGCAGCCTGAAAGCTGTTTGTCCTGTCAGGGAATACCAGCATGTTTGAATACCAGTGCCAAATTCAGCATGGATTCAACAGGCACTCAGCTGTGTAAGGATTGTGCTAGAGGTAAAGCCAGAAGTCGAGGATGTACTTACCTTTAGCTTGTTTAGACTTGGATCCCAGCAGCAGTGTTACAAAACGTCACAGACAACAGGCCCAGTACAAAAATGGTAAGAAAAAGGCAGTTTAATCCATTACAGTGTTTTCTGAAATGCCATAAGCTATTCCAGTTGCACAGATTAAATGTTCATATCTGGAGACAGAAGGCAAATGCTGTGTTTCAGACTGCAGGAACTTAACAAAAATGTAATGCTCTATTGATACTCAGCTGGCTTAAAAAAAGTCTGTAATGGAAAGTATTAATGAGAAATATAGCAGCAATCTAATCAGCATTTCTAACTCTAGTGAGTGGGAGAATTTGAAAAGAAAAGGCTAAAAGAAAGTAAAAGATCATAACAATAATAGATTCTTAGGGTTGGAAGGGACCTTTTTAAGGTCACCTAGTCCAACCCCCTGGCAGTGAGCAGGGACATCAACTAGATCAGGGTGCTCAGAGCCCTGTCCAACCCAACCTTGAATGTTTCCAGGGATGGGGCATCTACCACCCCTCTGGGCAACCTGTGCCAGTGTTTCACTACCCTCATTGTGAAACATTTCTTCCTTCTATCTAGTCTGAATCTGCTCTCTTTCAGTTTAAAACCATTACCGCTTGTCCTATCACAATAGACCCTGCTTAAAAGGCTGTTTCTATCTTTCTTAGAAGCCCCGTTGAAGTACTGGAGGGCTGTAACAAGGTCTCCTGAAGCCTTCTCTTTTCCAGGCTGAACAACCCCAACTCTCTCAGCCTGTCCTCATAGGAGAGGTGTTCAAGCCCTCTGATCATTTTCATGGCCCTCCTGGACCCGTTCCAAGAGGTCCAGGTCTTTCCTGTGCTGAGTGCTCTAGGTGGCAATGACTGTATCATTTTTAAGGGTATGACATGACGTTATTAGCCTCAGTTAAAGATCCTTTTAATTAAGGACATAAAGATATAACTTCAAGGGGAGTAGTCTGTTGTTTTTTTTTGACCAAGACTTTTGCTCTGTACATGGCACCTGGTTCTAAATTCTACTGGAACAGTCCTGTTGCATAAAGCTGCATACAGGAAATACTCTAACTTGGTGGTCAAGGCCCCTACCTATTAATTGGCTCTGTATGCCTGAGGCTTTAGTATGTAGAGTGTGTATTCCGTCATCAAAGTAACTTTGTAACATGTGGTGAATCAAAAGGAAGTTTATGGAGACTTATGTGGGCTAATAGTGTGACATAAGATGTGCTAAAATATTTACTTTTGCATGCCGTGTTGAAAAGTGGCAGAGAAGTGAGCAGGTTAATTGCAACCAGTTCTATTAATACTGTTCAAATAGTGTACAGGTATCATAGCAGTATCAGCTGCATGGGAGCACACCCAATTACTTACTGCAATTGCTATGTGCAATGCTTCTGTGGGGAGAAAGAGGGAAGCGAGTAAGGATCTACATCAGAAAGTGGGAGCTGTAACTAAAAGCGTTGGTTAGGGTAGCTCTCTGTACTTGCATGCATCTTGTAAATACACAAGCTTACCTGTTATTTTAATGAAGCATGAAATGAACTGTGACTGTGTGTCTTCAAAGCAGGATGTATTTAAATACCTACCAGTAGAATGAAGGTGAAATTCAAATTCATCTAGACTGATGATATCTTCAGGAACCAGCGGGCTGCTTTACAACAAGACGACAGACTGAAGAGATGAGAAAGAAAAAGCAGTGGCCAATGTGTGGCTGTAGTGTGTTAAGCAGCATGTCAGACAATGGAAAAAAACACTTCAAACTTTGTATTTCTGAAATGGTGTCAAACCTGGAGAATTCAGAAAGTCCACAGCGTTTTTCTAGTGGTATGTTACATCTGAATGAATGGCTTGTGAGAAGGCTGCAGCCAGATCTAATCAGAGAACTAGTGCCGTGCCACTGGCACTTGAGCCTATATGAGACCTCAGTTGCGTGGATTGCTGCAGGCAGCCTCTAAGTGAGAGATCAGAATCTGGATGGCCAGACAAGTAGATGGATTTCATCTCACTTGATGCTGGTGATCTGGGACAGCGCAGCTTCCTCTGCCAAGGTCCTGTTCGCAGCAGATAAGGAGTTGAACTCCAAACACAAACCTTACTTTGGTGCCTTAAACACTTAAGGCTAGCACCTTCCTTTGCTTTGTGGTACCTAATTTTGTGTTCACCTGATTTCTATATGAGAACAGTAATGGAGAACAGAGTTCTAGATATGTTTTACTTGGCAGTGCTTTACAAAATGAAGCCACAAGCTGTTCCTCCTCACTAGAAGCCCAGCAAGGTATTGCCTATTGCAATGTGGTAAATCGACAGCTAATAAAACGAAAGAAAAATGGGGGAAAAAAGCACAAAGCAGTTATCTTACCAAACATGTTAAGCTATGCTCCTAAGTTGACCTAAAGAAAATCCTTGCAGGCTAGCTACAGAAGTGATGTACCTTTACAGAGCCTGAGAATAAGCTTTTATTATAGATGATTGCCTCTCTGAAGAGAAGGAAGTCATCTTTCTCAAGTTCTACTGTGAAGCCCTTCTTCATGGCTTTGTAGCACTTGATTACAAGTAATAGTACTCAGTGGTACTTTCTGTGTTCTTAAGGTCCCTGAATATTAGAACCCTTTAATCGGGATGATGTTTCTGATGTTCAAAGACCTAGTTCAAAAATACCTGTCTGGCTATTGCCTGTTCAGGTTGTGGTATTTTAAGGGATCTTCTGCCATGTGTATTTCCATGAGCTCTACTACTTTCTCTGTAAGTTCTTCATCCTTCTGAGGCAGTGAGACATTTTTTCTAATAAGATGGCAAACCTCTGGGAGATATAACTAAGTAAGTTTCTGTTAAAATGTGGGAAATAGAGTAGCCATCATGCATGCTATATTTGGGAAAGGGAAAGTAAAATATAAGCTGTCTCATTTAAATGCAGGAGAAGGGTAAAGAAATGACCAGAACTAAGAAACAGCCTTAAAATCGATTAAATCCAGAACACAAAGGAAAGCAGGATTACAGGATTAGATATCTTGAGGGATAAGATACCTATTGGATATCTTGCAGGACAACCAAGGGATCAGTCCCAGCCAGCATGGGTTCATGAAAGGCAGGTCCTGTTTGACCAGTGTGATTTCCTTCTATGACCAGGTGACCCGCCTAGTGGATGAGGGGAAAGCTGTGGATGTTGTCTACCTGGACTTCAGTGAAGCTTTTGACAGCATCTCCCACAGCATTCTCCTGGAGAAACTGGCGGCTCGTGGCTTAGACATGTTTACTCTTCACTGAGTAAAGAACTGGCTGGACAGCCAAGCTCAGAGAGTTGTGGTGAATGGTGTTAAATCCAGCTGGCGGCCGATCACAAGTGGTGTTCCCCAGGGCTCGGTTCTGGGGCCGGTCTTGTTCAATATCTTTATCAATGATCTGGATGAGGGGATCGAGTGCTCCCTCAGTAAGTTTGCAGATGACATCATGTTGGGTGGGAGTGTTGATCTGC
The DNA here is from genome assembly GCF_964289735.1 of Phaethon aethereus. Classification (NCBI taxonomy): domain Eukaryota; kingdom Metazoa; phylum Chordata; class Aves; order Phaethontiformes; family Phaethontidae; genus Phaethon; species Phaethon aethereus. The sequence goes on along the minus strand of NC_138575.1, from coordinate 99,350,279 downwards.
TGGAGGGTAGGAGGGCTCTGCAGAGGGATCTGGACAGGCTGGATCGATGGGCAGAGGCCAACTGTATGAGGTTTAATAAGGCCAACTGCAGGGTCCTGCACTTTGGCCACAACAACCCCATGCAATGCTACAGGCTTGGGGAGGAGTGGCTGGAGAGCTGCCCAGTGGAAAGGGACCTGGGGGTGCTGGTTGACAGCCAGCTGAACATGAGCCGGCAGTGTGCCCAGGTGGCCAAGAAGGCCAACAGCGTCCTGGCCTGTATCAGGAATAGCGTGGCCAGCAGGAGTAGGGAAGTGATTGTGCCCCTGTACTCGGCACTGGTGAGGCCGCACCTCAAATCCTGTGTTCAGTTTTGGGCCCCTCGCTACAAGAAGGACACTGAGGTGCCCAGAGAAGGGCAACAAAGTTGGTGAGGGGTCTGGAAAACAAGTCTTATGAGGAGCGGCTGAGGGAACTGGGGTTGTTTAGTCTGTAGAAGAAGAGGCTGAGGGGAGACCTTATTGCTCTCTACAACTACCTGAAAGGGGGTTGTGGTGAGGTGGGTGTTGGTCTCTTCTCCAAAGTAACTAGTGACAGAAAAAGAGGAAACGGCCTCAAGTTGCACCAGGGGAGGTTTAGACTAGATATTAGGAAAAATTTCTTTAAGAAGAGAGTGGTCAAACATTGGAACAGGCTGCCCAGGGAGGTGGTGGAGTCACCATCTCTGGAGGTGTTCAAGAAACATGTGGATGTGGCACTTAAACACATAGTTTAGTGGGCATGGTGGTGGTGGGTTGTCAGTTGGACTTCATGATCTTTTTTCCAACCTTAATGATTCTATGATTCTGAGTGTGTTTGAGCATGTACTGAACTTCTGGGGAGAAAATATGCAGGTTAGTACTTAAATTGTCACATTAACAAATCAATATTATTTTTTTAAGTAACTTGTTATAGCTTTCATAAGGAGAGCAGTGAGGAAAGGTCAAACCTTTTAATGTGGCTGAGAATAATAGGATATTAATGACAAAAATGTATTTGCTAGACGAACAGGTAAATTTAAAGACAGATTGGACCCATTAAGACTGATGTAGGCTAACCCATTCTCAGACAGAACAATGGCAGGTTTTCATGGCACTCGTACATATGTGGACCCTCCAGGAACAGGGTTAAGAAAAGGGATAAGGTCAGTGTGTGAAGTTCTTGATGTAACTCGGCTGACCTGTCCTGATTGCTTTGTTTCACTAAATCATCTTTTCTAATTAAGGCAACACATTATCCAGTTATTTTGCGTTTTAACTGGCAATGATATCAGTTGAAATACTGAACTGGCAATAACACTATGCAAATGTCAACTCTGCAATAGTAATTTTTAAACTGATGGGGAAAAAACCTTGAAGTTTTAAAAAGTGCTTAAGTAAGAAACTGAACCAGACATTTCAGCAATACTCTTTTTAACATTCACAACCTCAAAGGTACACACAAACTGAAGCTCAGCTGAGTTTTTTATAAGGGTTTTTTTAAAGAATCCAGTGTTTAAGAAAATACTTGTCCTCTTGAAAACTTCTGTCTAAAATGTTTCTTTGCTTCTTAGTGCTTCCTGTAATACCACTGGTGCTATCAACTAACTTACCAAGGTTGTAAGACAGAGGCTATATGACTACAGTCATTCCACAAATAATGTGAACCAAAAGGTGCTGCAGGATCATGGTCCTTCTGACCCTACAAAATAATGGCTCTCGGCCCTGTTTTCAAAAAGTGCCCCCTGACCTGTTGTGAAAACATTAGTGAACTATCTTGCATCTCATTGCTTGGCAGTTTGGACATGAAGGATGGGGAGCAGGCATGACTAAAATATCAGATTATCGGAAAAAATCTGCATTACTATATTAAAATCACTGTTGCATAACAAAAGAAAAGGTCCTGTTGTGGATGTGGAGGATGCTCACCAGCACAAGCTTACCAGCTACCTGGGATGCTCTGTGCGTTGGAGTAAGAGGGTGTTCAGTGGTTGGCAAGTGAACAATACTAACAATTTATTAAAAACAAGGACAAGAGGAATGGCCTGACTGTTGTGGCAGTGTCCCTCTGCTTTGGCCAACAGGGGCTAGTACTTAGAAACAGAGTTTCTTGTCACTTAATGCAACGTCTGTTTAGATTATTGATGCTTTATGAAAACAGAACCTGTCTCTGCTGGTCACTGAAGCATCTTTGTGGCGAGCTCTTCAAGTAGAAATGGACTGATAAACCTGCTCTGTGCATGCGGTAGGTTTTACAAGGTAGTGAGTGCTGCAGCTCAGTGTGGAGCTACTGATATGGCTTCCCAGAAGGTGTGCTGACAAGGTGATGGAGCTTATTTGGGTGCCCCTTCCAAGCAAAAGCTGTGACATGTAGATGAACGCTTACAGAGTGGGATATAAGCAATGCAGTACTAGTTGTTCTTACTTCCGGGAAGTAGTACATGTGGTGGTTTGGGTGATACTTTACTGCCTTTTTCTCAGTGTTGAAATCAGTTGATAGGTAATCAGTACTACAGCAGCTTAGCAGGGAGGGTAAAATATCAGTAGCAGGAGAATGTTGCAATATAGATTTAGCTGCTTTTGCTCAATACAACTGATGAGCGTGAAAGACCCTGAAGGCCTCAAAGAAGTAGCAAGTTTTTTTTTTATGGAATTTGATAAAAACCTAAAACCATAAAGGCTAGTAAAAAAAGATACTGCTTTCTGTAGCAGAGTTTCTCTATTATTGGTAAGGACTGAATTCTATTTATTTCCATATCCTGATAGCTATTTTCACTTCAGCTTATGCTGAAGAAAGAAGACTTGCCAAATCTCTTGAGACTATTCACTGGCAAAATTTGAAGGTACCTAGCTTTCTGTCTTAAGTGTTCCATGTCTTAGGTGAGCAATTGTCAGTGTTCTGTATTATTCTTGCACAGCTTGAACAACTTAAAGTTGGACATGAGAAGTATTTCTGATGTTTAAGCATTAAACAGTAGTGCAATACTTTTGTGTCCTATGGGAGAGAAAAGTGGGTTTCATCAGAGTGGAAAAGACTGAGGAAAATACATTGAAAAGTGAGGATGATAGTATGTAAGGAAAGGCAAAGTTCAAGTTGTGTTATCTTTTGTCTTTTCCCCCAGTTCCCTTGCACTATGAGTACACTGTTACTTACCACAAAGCGAATGGAAAGGCAAGAAATAAATTGCTCCAAATTACGCTTTATTCTGGCTGTCTGACCTCTTCGTAAAAACTGACGGATAAATGACTTCTGGCCTGTCTGTCTAGTATTCCTTCAATCACCAAAATAGTGTCCTAGATACTTTTCTATTTCATTTTGCTCTAAAAATTATTCTTACCTTAAGGTGTCACTACTGCTTAACAGGGTATTGAGAAGAAAACGACTACTTTATAATGGGCCATAAATAAGACTTTTTTGCCCAGCAGGTTTCTGGCATAAAAAGCCATGACAAAAATCTTTGTACCTTAAGAGGAAGGAGGAAGGGCCAGAGAGGAACTGTCCTCCCTCTGCTGAAAACTGAAGTGTCTACTGATGAAAAAAACAAATCATTTGTTGCCTTTTGGTACATGCAGAACCTGCATGCATAATGTGTTTAAAAATACACACTGATATGATACTACTGTGATTTAGTTTGTATTAGAATTAAAAAAATGTCATTTGGGGATAACTGAGTGTTGGTACAACAATTATACTCTTGGACGCATACATCTGACTTTCTCCATAGTTTATCTAAAGTTAATGCGAGTTGTCAAATCTCATCATGAATGCTGAGTACTATTGCACCCATCTATGATGGATGAAGAATAAACGGAGTTTGGTGTTGTAACTGTATCTTTGGGCACATTATATATAACAGATTCAATATTGGGTTAAAAGTAACACAGAATTTTTTCTCTCTCACTTAGCAACTGTAAATATGTTTTCTGTGACAGATGTGAAAAAATGTCAAGAAAATTATAGTCTACTGGAATCATGGTACTGCATTTACCCATAGACAAATTAGAATTAAACACCGATACCATCAGTTGCTTTTCTCACTGGGCTTCTTTGCTCTGTTGATCTTTTCAGTTCTGTTTCGCTTGCCTCATGAGTTTTTGCTTACAGTAAAATAGGAGCTTGTGACAGTTTTCTTCTGTGGCAGTTGAAAATGTTTTTGAGGTTTCCTAAGCTCTCTGATCTTCATATATGCCTACAGAAAAAGGTATAGCACAACAGTTTTAAGATGGAGAAAACCCCAGTGATGCATGATCAAAAACTGCTTTTTTTCTTTTTGCTTGCCCTTCAATTGCTTTTGAGAAACCAAGTGGATGCAGATGTAAAATAATTGGATTTAAAACCAAAACAAGTAATGCTGGTATTTGGCCAAACCGCTGTGTGCCAAAGGTAAATTTTTACTATTAAATTGTGTGCATTTGAAAAATGATGGCTACAATGAAAATGTCAATATAGTGTTAACTGTAGGAATTACAGTGACGATAACTGTAAAATGTTTCCTTTAGGTATTTACTGACACAATGGAACTATCCTAATTAAATGACTGTTAGAGGAATAAATCAAAAGAATCAACTTTGAACAGTTGTGCTGCAGGTGACTGAACAAACACAAGCTGCCATGTATCACCATGCAGTAAAGACAGCAGCTAGAAGTGAAATAGCTATTGCCAACTGAAGTGTGGGCACTTGAACAAGGACTTTCTGCCAGTTGCTAGCAATTCTTGCAAGACGTTTGGCATTAGACTTCACGCATTATGAATGCCTTGAAATGAGTAGTCAAACAGTGGGTGAGACACCTTCATGTAATTTAATGGGATTAGAAGTGGCTTGGAGGAGGGAGGCATTTACCAGGCTCTATTCTGTTTCTTTCATGACAAAGTGTTGATTGAATTCGTTGCCTCTTTGTGTTGTGCTGAATGCTAAGGGCTCCAGACAAGGGTCTCCAAGCTGCGTTCTCAGACAAGGTTTCTGCACGGACCTTGTATCTCAGTCAACTGTCCATCAAAAGAAGATCCTGGACAAGAGTGAAGCCTTGCTTCAGCAGAGGGCTGCACTAATTAAATGGCATATGGGTTGGGGCTGGCTGGAAGGAAAGCTGTGTGGTTGCCTTTAATGTCATGGTGTGTTTATTTAGATCTCTTAAACAGTGCTTCATTTCCTTGAAGATTATGAGAGAATTTGCACTGGTTCAATAAAAGATGGGCTGCTTGAGCATAAGCAGACTATAGTGCAAGTACATGACCATGATATTAAGACCAAATACTTCTAATTATAATTAGAATTTTTTCTGACATGGCTTGCCACTTCAACAGCTTGTGTGGGTACAGAAAAATTGCTGATAAAGTAAACTTATTCCTGGAGAATGGACTTCATGACACTGAGGCTATAATCCCTTTAGAGTCACTACTAGAAAAAAACAATTGAAAAATGGTATTTCTTTGATCCTTACAGACACACTTACCTTAAAATTAAATCAATTCCTTAGAAACACTTCTTTGTGTGTTAAAGGAGTTAAAATGATGATCTGAAATTACTGCCTATTACATCTACAGTGTAGATGTAAAAAAGTTTGAGACAAATTGTAGATGTAGTGTGTACTTGGAATGCCTGTCTGCTTAAACCACATTCAATTTGTTAGTGATAAACTAAGTACATCGATCTCGAATGATTACTTTGACCCCTTTATCATGTTAATAGTCCAGGTAAATTGTTTCTATGTATGAACTCGTTAGTGTGTAGCTAGTAATGTTGTTACCTACTAACAAGCTGTAAGACTCAACAAAACCACTAGCAGTTAAAGTAATGTTTCTTCCTTTTTCTCTGTTCATGTGATGTTTTCTGCACTGGCCCAGTTTCTCCCATGCACATAAAATCCTACAGTGAAAACTGTTTTAAAGGGTGTAGAACGATATTTGTGTTTTCTTTTGATTGCATGTTAAAAAATATATTTTAAAGCAAGGCAAGACATAGTTTGACACGGTTAGTAGTTTCTACATAATATGTAACATACAATTAAAGCATCTATTTTTTTAAATCCCGTGTTCAGATCTTGTTACGCAGTTTTGCAGTACTCTGTACATCTCTGAAAGCATGTTGTATCTTTCGGTTCCTTCCCCCATAGGACTTCAGCTATGGAGAATAAGTCTGTGTGATGTTTACATATTCATCGTAATGTCTTTTCTAAAGAACGTATCTTGGAATAGGTCATAGGAAGTAGGATTTCTTAACTTCTATAGTGTTGGATTTTTTGTAGGACGAACAAAGTATGGTGGTAAGCTGCACTTTCGATCATGGTGTCTGTATTTCCACTGACATAGGGAAAAATGCTCCTTGATGTGTGATAATGAAAAAAGAACACAAACTAGTGTCTTCAGAGAACAGATGAATTTGTGCTATGAAATCACATTCAGCCATTGTGTTAATGTAGAACTGAAGTTCTACAGTTAAATGTAAAGCCTGAAGTGGAAAGCTTTATTGTATTGCAGTAACATTATTGCTCGTTGACCTGACCTGTAAATTATGGCATGCATAATGCAATGCACACTCTTAATTTAATGGTTGTTGTCTCTAAGTGTTCATTAAATGATGAATAGGTGCCTCTGACACAGTCAAACCTTAATAGTATTGTCTGAAAATAGTTCATTTCAGACGCAACATTTCAAGACTTGATTAAGGTAATTATTGTAGCTGACTACATTAGCTTCTTTGATGTATTGCCTTCTTATGTTTTCTTCTCCATCTTAATTGGAAAAGATTTAACTATATCAACATTACGGCTTTGAGTAATGGGAAGGAAGACCTGCCAGCTGCAGTGTTGTCTTCTATTGCTTGCAGCTTAAGTCTGAGAAGCATATGGCAGTAATCACCACAGAATGCTTTGCCCCACTTGGGGTTTTCTCTTTACTTTAGACAACTTAATGCATCAAGGAGATGGAAGGAAGGGCTGGAACTTATGGTGCCTCTTGACTCTAACTTTAGAAAACAGGAGTGGTTGTGTTTTTTCTTTTAGGCTCTGTATTTTGTTACCCTAGAGAAGTCTGAGTTAGTTCACTTTCCAAGCCTGCTAGCTGAAGAAGATAGTTAAACTCAACTTGGTACTACTATGGAAGAGGCATCCAATTAGTGAGCAGATTTTGAATTTTCTCTTACATGCAAGTGTTTAACTTATTAAAAAAACTGTCAGTTTTTTTTAAATACTACTACCAAGAAAAATTTCTTTGGAGTTCTTTCTGGTCTCAGACTAAGTGGCAGACATGTGCTGCTGCAGCAGCTGGAGACGGACAAGGACAAAGTGAAGATAAGCAGCTCATATATGTATAGAGATGATAAAGGCTAAACTGGACTCTGGAAAGTGAAATAATCCCGACTTATAAGTGCTAGAAGTAGTCCAAGATGTAAAAAAAAAAAAGGGGGGGGGGGTGCCCAGTTGTATCAGAAGAAGCTTAATTGGGGGTATGGCTAATGCACCATTTTAATGAAATGATAGCAATGTCTCTACAGCATGTGGACATGTGCAAGAGAAAATACAATTCCCTCCAAACTTGTTACAACTTAGTAACTGATAGAACAGTAAGTATTTTGAAGGGGAGCAAGTGAGGAAGAAGGGAAACTTATACTCACCACAAGTATTCATGCTGTTCTTCAGTTGATGCGTTTCTGTTCAGCCATTTTTCCCTGAGTAAGTGCTCTAAAAGCAGAAAAAAGGAAATATATGGAAAAAAAAAACCACAGTGGTTTACTTGATACAAGAAAGATTGCCTAGAAAATAGCACTACAAAGGTTTATGGTTCTTCTGTGGTACTCTCTCGTGGCTGTCAAGTCTAAATAGTTCTTTTAACTACTGTGTGAACTGATACTGATAAGCTAAAGCTAAAAATCTTTGATCAAACTAAGACATTTTAAAGAATGAGTGATGTTTGGAAGATAATTGTAACTGTAAAACCTCAGAAAAAGACAAAACAGGTCTCAAATGGTCATGTCTTGGCTTTACTGTTTTCCTCTTAACTGTTTCTCTAATCTTAACACAGAAACCATTCTTTTCAACTACTTGTAAAGTGCCTGCTGAGAAGAGAAATTGAGACTCGAGTCCTGCAGTCATATTCAGCCTGAACCACGTGACTGCTGGGCTTGTTGTCTCAAAGTCAGGCTAAGTTTGCAGTACAGTGAGCTACACTTGTGAGGTCACATTGACTTGAGGTGAAAAGAACAGTATATATTAACATTGATGCAAAACAGGTCTAATGCCACTTATCGACTCTTGAAGTTATCCTGGAAACTAGGCTATAAAGGAAGCAGATGCTGATTAAAGGCAAAGCGGACAATGTCATTTTATGTTGGTGTCAGTTCTCCTGTAAAAGAGAAATAGTGTCAGAGAGGTTCCTATCAAAGATTTGAATTACACCACTAAAATCGATAAGTAACAAGTTAAGAGTTACTAGCGACAAACTCAGATGAAAGCCTGAGAGAACAGCTACTCAAATAGTTCACCTTGTTTGCCTTAACAGCTCCTGTGAGGATGCTTATTGAAGTAAATGAGGCTTTTACGGTCTGAACACTTTAGTACTTAAATATTTCTAACTCTTCTTAACTTCCACATAGGTAATATCTATTAGGTTAGTTTGTGCAGTCATTGCACTGAAAAATATGAATAGCAGGCTCCTTCAATTCCCAATATAGTCAGCCAGGTCACTGCTGAATGAGAAGTTTCCTACATTCCCATCCTTAGTTTTTATGATTTGTGCAAGGTATGAGTTGTCTGCTCAGCTTGACCTGAAGCTTCAGTTTCTGAAAACCAAAATTTGTATTACATCTCTGTAGACAACTGTATGACTGGAAGACAAAACAGTAATGAAGGAGGAATAAAAGGGCAATAGGTTTCCTGACTGCTGTGAATTAATGTAAATTATAAGGGAAGAAGTTACTCTTACATAAGGTAAACTGACCAGCAAGGAAAAAGCATGAGCTTTGCGGAGAAGTTACTTGAGGTAGCTCACCATCTGCTCAAAAATGCCAAGGGACTTCTATATAAATTTTACTGATGTTCATAATACTTCTGTAACTTACAGAAGAGACAACGTTCATTCCCAGAGCAATAGAAGTAAGGCAGAATTAAACAGGGGCCTCACAAGAGGCTGGCATTTCTGGTTTCTATTTGAGTCAATGACTGTTCCCTTCTGACCTCTGGTGCAAGGGCTCTTAATTCAAAAATGGGGAAATCCAGTATGCAGTACAAAATATGAAGAGACCAACGATATTGTTTTAAGTGAAATAAATAGTTGCAAAGGTTGTCATTGAGCAGCCTGAAATGAGGGCTTTTTGTAATGAGCCAGGCTCTTAAACATCAAAGAAATAATTGCCCTGTGGATGTACAGCCTCCAGCCCTAATTCCAATCAGCAGTACAAGACAGGTGGTCCTGCCACCAGGCTCTACTTGACTCATTAAATGGAGCAGGCTGATGAAGCTGGTCTGTCTCACAGGCACGGACATACTGTGTGATCTTGGCAAGGTAATCCTGTTTCTGACAGAGCATTCTGTTTTTGAAGCAGGTGTTTAGAGAATAAATACATAGACTGTGGTGTTCATACAGAAACTTTCAAGCTCTTTTTCTAAAATATCAGTAGTCCTAATAGATTAGGAAGAGAAAGCTAGTAGAAAATTGTTCCTTGGGTGTTTACTAAAAGCATCCTTGGTAAAGAAGAGGAATGCCATGCAGTAAAATATATATTGATATGGTAGGACAGATCTAGGCAAAATGCTCAAAACCTGAGTGTACTGTGTTCTTTAGGCTGACATGGCATTTCTTTAGGATGAAGTGGGAAGGATGTATTCTTGGTTTTGGAATGCAAGATAAACACTGGGGATAGGGAAGGGAAGAAGAGCTCAAGATTGTTAATATGGTAGGGTGTGTTTTCTACTTAAGTCTGTATGTAGGTTGTCACAATAGCTTCAGTGACATACCTATCAGAACAACCCTTCTTTATCAGTTAGGAAGAAATTAACCAAGAAGGAGGTCCTCCTACAAAAGCTTTTGCATTGCTTAGTCATTCTCTGAGTTGCATTGATGAGCAGAACAGGTCAAGTAATAGAAAAGCTCAACTATTAACTCCTTCACAAATTCTTTTTTAATGCTCTTTTTTAGAAGGTTAATATTGATAAGCATATACCAGATGCCTGCTAGTATAAATTAAGATCACACCAGGTTGAACATGTTTCTCAGAAAATGAGTTAGCCTTGTGGAAGGTCTGTCTGAACAGTAAAGTGTTGTGCAGTGAAAAGATCAACACAAATTTCAGGTGAAACCAGAAACAAGCTATTCATGAGAGCTTAGATTCTGTGGGGAGCAACTTGATTCGCTAACAAGTCTTCAATTTACAGTGTTAACCAGCCACTTGCATTTATCCACTGTGGGTTTTATGTGTAGCTGTAATCCTGTCCATGGGTGGTACACAGGAAGTATTTCAGAATTTGGTTGGAGCCTTCCCATTTGGGAAGAGATGGACTGTCCTGGTTTCAGCCAGGATAGAGCTGGTTTTCCTCACAGAAGCTAGTGTGAGACTGTGTTTTGGATTTGGGATGAGGAACTGTTGATAATGTGCTGATGTTTTGGCTTGTTGCTGAGCCGTCAAGGACAGTCCAGCTTCTTGTGCTGGCCTGCCAGCGAGCAGGCTGGGGGTGCACGGGGAGCTGGGAAGGGACACAGCCGGGACAGCTGACCCAGACTGGCCAAAGAGATATTCCCTACCATACGACGTCATGCCCAGTACATAAACTGGAGTTGGCCGGGGGGGCGGAAATCGCTGCTCGGGGACGGGCTGTCGATCACGGGGTGGTGAGCAATTTCTGTATTGGGCATCACTTGTTCTTATACATTCCTTTGTTGGTATTATCATTATTGTTCCCTTCTTTCTTTCTGTCCTATTAAACCGTGTTTATCTCAACCCACGAGGTTTTTCCTAATTCTCTCCCCCGTCCCGCTGTGGGAGGGAGAGTGAGCGAGCGGCTGCGTGGTGCTTAGCTGCCGGCTGGGGCTAAACCACGACATGGACAAATGTTAATGTGATTTTTATAGCAAGGTTTCTGAAGATTAATCAGCAGGTTTTGGCACGTAAATCGTCCACACTGCACAAGTACATAATCTCTTGCCATATTATGCTAAATAAAATACTACATATAAATATGTACTATATTACAATAGAAATATTAACATTTCTACATGAAAAGAAAAAGGAGTATCTTTTCTAAAATACCATCAGTATGTTTTTTGACAGACACTTGTAAGACCTCGGTTTTGCTCACCATTGATTCTGATTCCCACACTTTGAGGGAAATGGCCCAGTTACTGCCCAGATGGCAGGGAAAAGACTGACTAGAGGTCAACAAGGTACAAGTTATGAGCGAAAAACAAAGAAGCTAGGTTTTGTTGGCTAAGGAAAAGAATGAGGGAAAGGTGTAAGCCTTCAAGTAAGTGTGAAGTGTTGCTGTGGGAGGTCAAAGCAATGACATAATGTTGCCTTGTAGACATGGGGTAAAGAAGTCATGAGCTAGAACTGCAGCAAAGGATGTCTAGGCTAGGATTAAATTAAACTTTCCAAGGATTAAGCTAATTAAACATGTGATTCAGTTTTCTACAGAGCTGGTACAATTTCCAGTAAAATTAGTGGGATAAGAGATTATGCTCCCACCTGTGGGAATGATTTGGATGCATATGGCCCTGCCCCAGGGTGAGAGCTGCACTGGGATATCTTCTAGGCTGTGTGGTGTTCCTCTTGAAACTTTCAGTATCCTCAGCAAGATCATGACCTCTGTCTCAGGCCAAGCTTAAAGGATGTTTATGGTAACTATAACCACAAGCAGAAGAAAGCATTACCTTTTTACCTTGTGTTAAACAAAAAATATAGGAGATACTTAGTACTTATTTCCTGAAAGTGTTTCCTTGTTCAGAACTTTGTTCCTGTTGACTCGGGTTACATGTAAAGTTAAGCAAAATCTCTGGCAAGTTTGTGAATGACTGAAATAACTTGACAAGTTGCATAAAGGATACTCTATCTTCAAGACAAGTGGCGATGGAAGGCAAAAAATTGCTGTATTGTGGTGCCTTAGAACATCAGGAGGGTCTGTTTGCTTATTTCCCTGAAATTCAAATAGAGTTGTCATCTAGAAAAATGTCTTGAGCTTATAGCGTAGTTCAGTTTTTATTTTCATGCTTCTTTGTGACAGAGCACGCTTTTTTCTGTTAGTAAATTTTACTGCTGAGTTGCATTTACCAGCCTGTTATGGCTATTCAAATTTGGGAAAAGCACGTTAAATAGCTAAGTAAATTTTCTTACTGTGACAAGGAACTAGAAGTCCCAGTCAGAGCCGCAAAATCAAGTAAATGAACCGGTGCTGAAAACTTCAATGGCTCAGAGGGAGACTATTCAGCCCGTGTCATGGTGTATTTGGGAGCTCAGTAGCTGCTCTGAATTCAGTGTGCCAGAATCGGAAAAGTGGGTTCCGTGTGTGGGTCTAGATGAGGAAGACGTGCGTATGCTTTGAAAGTAGATGGCTGCTGTATTGGCTAGCTGTGCCAGTGTGTGGACAGCAGCCTTCCCAGTGCGCAGCGGCTCTTTCTAGTTTCCCAACAGCACTGTCTTCGTGTTGCAGTGGTCCGAATTTAACCAATAAAATCAGGTTCTCAAAAACAAGTAGTTTAGCCAGAAAAGTAATATCTATCCCTTATTTGTTAATACCTTAGGATAAAAATCCTATATTGCCTTTTCTCTATATAGCTTTAGGAACTTGAGGTACAAAAATTTGACCAAAACTTAGGTGTTATCAAATGTAAAAGTTTTTGTTGCAAAGACAGGAAGCGGGGAAATTTTTCAGGTAAAAGCTGTGGATTTTTTCTGTTCTAAGGACACTTTTTTCGCTGTTTTAGTAACTTACTTTCCTGTATCAGTGTTTATCACCCATGCAATATGTCTGCGGTTCCAGGCCAAACAAAGAGAAGCTGCTTTTTAGCACTGAAAGAAAAGGGCAATGGCACTGTTTTATTACATAAATTACAATATTTCTATGAAATAAATTGTACTGAATAGTTGATTTGCATAGTGAATAAAGTTATTTGCTGCTTTAAATCTTCCTCACGGAAGAGGCAAAGAGACTGGCTCTAAGACCACATGTCAAACCAGATCCTGTTGCTGTGGCGTGTTTGTCATGTCTTTCTAACCTAAGTTTCTGCCTTTTTTTCCGTCAATGACAAAGTCCCTATGCTCTGTTTAAACTGCTTAAGAAAAAGATTAGGGCTTTGCTTGCTTTGACTCACTTTGCTGACTGGCTGTTTTGTGTTGTACATACTTCTTCAAATGCTACCTGCGCATGCTCAAATTTAATATGAGTTTGGTGTGACCATGTGCATCAGGCAAAATTTTAGTAACATAGCGAAGTTGCTTTTAATAGTAGCACAGACAAGAGTGTCAGCAAGTCCAAGGGAATAATGTGAAAACACATGCTTCTCATTGTGTTTGCTTGGGGCAAGTGAGACCATTGGATGCAATTAAGGCTTGTGAGGCTGTACAGGAGGACAAAGAAATGTATGCCTGGACTATGTTGATACTAAAAAGTAGCACAGCATGCTTCTTGGAGTAGGTACAAGATTTTTAGTGCCCGTAAGGCAGATAGCATTATATTCACCTTGAATGAGTACATGGATGTCACTTAACGAGATCCTCTGCTACGCTGCTAGCAGTCAGAATAAGAAAAAGCTGGGCTTTAGCTGTTGCATCTTCCTATGAAACCACTTAGACCTCTTCAGTTATTAAACACTGACTTAAAATTTTATGTCATAGCTTGGGCTATATCGTTGATGCAGACTGTTTCTTTACAGAAGGTCTTCCATCAAAGAGCAGAAGGGTAAGTATGTCTAAAAGCAGAGGGGACTGTTGTGGTCACAGAAAGGGAAAGCATGCAGAAAAAAATATGGAAGGCCTTTATTTAGAGAGGAGGAGAACGGGATGCATTGCTTTCCTGTCACTTAGAGAAATTACTTCATTATGTCCTGTTCTGCAGAATTTTATCCTCATTTCATGCAATAGGCTGTTGAGGCTGCTGTTGGTTTTTAAGTGGGAAAGAATATTTGTGGGTGACTGGGTAGAATCATAGAAGAGCTTGGGTAGGAAGGGACCTTTAAAGGTCAGTTTAGTCCAACCCCCCTGCCATGAGCACGGACATCTGCAACTAGGTCAGGTTGTTCAGAGCTCCAACCAACCTGACCTCGAAGGTTTCCAGGGATGGCACATCTACCACCTCTCTGGGCAACCTGTGCCAGTGTTTCACCACCCTCATTGTGAAACATTTCTTCCTTCTTTCTAGTAGAAATCCACCCTCTTCTAGTTTAAAACCATTACCCTTTGTTCCCACTTTTGGAGTACCCACTTAGCTCCTCCAGTCCCTGTCTTGCAGTTCATCCACTATGAAAATCTGTGCTTTTGGTATTTACTCTGTGCAATGGACTTGAAACATGAAAACGGAAGAGAAAATGAGTTCTTCTGTGACTTGACACTGGCATTATCTAACCTGTTTGAATGAAATGTTTACTTCAATTACTGACAGAATTGGAAAATATGATAATGGAAAAAACTAGATAAGCTTACAGTTGCTGTGTACAGACAAGTGAGGCATATTTTGTACCTATCATCATGTCAAGATATGTAGAATCTCTTCATACATGTAAATGGGTAGTTCTTGGGTATGATTGAAAAATTGATAGTCTATTAACTCTTCCAAAACATCTTTAAAGCTAGCTATCCCCTAGTATAATGAATCTGATACATTTATGGTGATAATGTTTTTCTGCAAAATGATGGTGGAGATGGACATGAATGATCTGATCCCTTCATATACTGACTTTTCAATTTAGTATTTTCAATTACAGTAGGAGCTAATAAGCAAGTGAAGTTTAAAAAATGACTGTATTTCCAGGTTTATGTCTGATAATATTTCCTGGTGACAAAGGTCCTTTCTTTTTAGATACTGACCTAAGCTGCTATGACTACATCAAACAAATCCAATATCAAGAATGATTGAAGGAATCATAAAAATATTTCCTATGGAGACCAGTGAGACAAAGCAGAGATATACTTCATGTGTTAGTGTTTAAAGACCAGTGGACTCACTTAAACTTGACTTTCAAAGCTATCTCTAATAACTATTAGTAAGTTACCACTAACCTTGAATCTGGAAGATTTAATATCAAGTTAAAACTTGCATATACACTTTTCCTTAAAACCTTTTTTTCAAGGGAACAGATGGGAAAAGTTACCTCTTCTGTTTCCTTTTTTTTTCATTGGTTTGCCTTCTACTGGACTTCAATAGCAGTTCTGCTTTTTTGGGTCTACACAGGCTATTAGTTTAACAGGACAGAAAAAACGGTTGATGGCTTCCGGCAGTACAGGCTTCTATCAGAGGATGAGTAAAAGGCCTATTTTAGCATGCTTCTCTCTATAGCAGTAATGTATAGTGTATGTTGAAATAACGTAAAATAAGAGATGCAAGTAAATCACAAGGAGTGTAAACTAGATTAGATGTTTGGGAAGCATTAAAGCTTACAAGCATTAAGTTGGTCAAAATGACTGCGTAAACTGAACTTCCCTCTTCATCAGATGTTTGCAGTGGAACCCTAATATGAAATGAAACATGAAAATCGATTATTTCTGATAAGTGAATTTGTTAGTAAGGACAAACGTGCTGCTTTAAATGCTAGCCAAATCAACTTTGAGAGGTCAAGCTTTTTAAATTTTGCTAACATCTGATTCTGACCTGAAGTGTGGTTTCATCCTGGCACAGTTTAAGACTGCTTTTCCACATGCCCCTATGGTGTCTTCCTAGTTGCTCACCAGTGAGGGAATGAATTTTTATTAACTTAATACAAACATATCTTTTTAAGATTGTTTAATTTTCACACAATGTAATCTAGTGGTTTAGCAGCTCCCCCCGCCCCACTCTTAACTGGAAGTGTGCCTATGAAAGGCTAGCTAAAATCCATGTTTAGATGGAGCTCTGCTTATTTGGAACTTCATATTTTTGTCTGTATGGATGTAATTTACTTCATTTTTTTGTGTTTCTTGGATGTTGAGCATGGTGACAAGAACTTATTTCTGAATAAAAACTTCATTACACTTTATACCATAAAACATGTAGGCATATTAATAAGAATTAAGTAGAACCAAATAATTTTTTAAATTACCACTTCCATAGAATTTAAAGTTAAGTTCTAAGAGGAGCTAACAAAAAAATCAAAATCAAAAGACCATTGTAAAATGCATACTGCTTCCTATGTTGAGCTCATTACTCATCTCGGACTTCTATTCAAATTAAGGTTTCCAGACAAGGAGTAGTGAGGCCAGCTCCTCTAGTTAACAGTAATGTAAGAAAGAGTATCTGAAACAGGTGGTAGCTAATCTCTGAAAGCAGTTACTAAGAGGTAGAAATTATACAGAAAATACTTAAAGGTGAAAAGAAACTGAACTTCACTCTTCCTCATATTCTTCTAGTGATGACTGTCCGATGAGAATAACATGTGTTGTTTTGGTTGGTGAGCTACTACGAACACAGGAAAAGTATATTCTATTCTTGAATAGAAGAGAGTATCTTATCTGACATAAGATAAATTGTGTCTTTGCTTTTAATGTTTTGCACGGTGTTTGTTTGCATAAATAACTAAACTGTTGCTTGTTCTCATTTAAAACAGACATGTCCTATGTTAAAAATTTGTTGGATTTCTCAATTTTATACATAATTTGAATTCAGGTCAATTTTTGCAAATTATTTTTTCTTACAAGAAAAACTTGTGGCTTTTCTTCTAGTGTTTTGAGAGTCTGGGACAATATTTTCAATATTGGGGATCTCTTGTGTCATGGGAATACATGGAATTTTTTTTTACAGTTGCAAAACAAAACTTTATCACGTATTTCCCTCTTTGACAGACTGGCAGATACTGGTAAGCTAAGTTTAAGGATTTCTGTACAAAAGTGCTAAGTCCGTGGAATTCTAGTTTTTGAGAGAATGTTTCAGTTGACTTCCTTCTTGTAAATTCCCTATGAAATCCAATAAAAAGAATTCAATAAAAGCAACACTAAAGGACTAATTGAGGATAAAAAGCATTGATAAGCATACAGCTAGTCTTAAAATAGACCACAGGTGCTCTTAAACCATGAAGTACAAATAAACTCATTATTTACTGGAATTTATCTTGATTAACACCTGTCTTCCTGAGAACAGAATCTGACCAACAGCACTTAATTTTAAATCTCATGTCACATTATGGTTTTGGCTTTCTGGAACCAGGTATGTCAGTGTTGACAAGAAGTTGTTGTCTGCTCAGAATTGCTTTAAATTTAGTTACTCATACTAACTTTACCTTTTGGAATGATGGCCATCAAGTGTTGAGTACACGAGATCCAGCTTAGAAAATATAAAACCACAGCTACCCACATGAAAGAACCTTTTAAGTGACAAATGAGAGCTGTGATTCTAGGCTTCTCCTGATGCCCTGGCAAAGCTACCTCCCTGCTATCTTCTTCCTCTGTCAGGCAGATACTGTTATTGCAGACTGCAAAGCTCTTGCAAGGCCTTTTAAAACGTACTGACCTGCTCCTGCTTTAGACTTCTGGATCTGTCGGCATGTTCTGTGTTGAAAAGTAATTACCGGAGGAAAGGAGGGAACCGGGTGTGTGCCACCCTCACTTCAGCATGGTGCCAATAGGTATTAGCTCAAGGTACTGACCAGCCCTCTGCCCATGGTATGTGCAGCGATCTGTGGGAATAATTTGAGTGCTATCCAAAGGTGGTGACAGCTGAAGGAGTTGCACAAATACTCTTAGGATCGATGTGATGACGCTTCAAAATGTAGCTCATCTCTTGCTGTCTCTTGAGCACAGGAGAAACAAGGGTAAGATCCTGCTGTCTATGCTATTATTATATTGTATAAAGATCCGTCTGAATTAATTTATGTTACTACATTTGAGACCTAGATGTCACACAAAGGAATTTTGCTCCTGACCATATCCATCTTTGACAGATTGAAGCCATTAGCTTCCTGCAGGGGCCGGTATAATGTGAAAGACTGAGCTGGATTCAGCGAACACAAGCCTATAGCTCCAATTACTGGTGGTAGTTCTAGAAGGGTAACAAAGAATGTATGTACACTTTGAGGAACACGACAGAACTACTTCAAGGTTTGATCCAAGTTAGGTTTAGAACTCCTCATTTGAAGTATTCATATAATATGTAATGCTTTCCAATATCTTAATATCCCAGTTAAATATTTAAATATTCCCGGTTTCAGCAAAAGCCCTTTTCAAGACCATTGTATCATACTGCACAAAAAAGACAATGGAAGTGCTTGCTTGCACTTCGAGCAACAATGATTGCTGCTTTTGGCATACTGTATGTGTGGCAATTAGAACATGACATGCAGTGTTAGCTTTACATGTCTGCTACAAAATTCTGTTTGCCAGTTTTATCTTATGAATTGTTGGCTATTCCTTTTCTGTTGTTGTGGGTTTGGTATGCTCTTTGCTGGAGTTTTGAATATATTCCTTAAGCTGCTGGAGAGTAGTTGCTGTTTATCTCAGAGCAGTCCTTTTTTTATGTTATAGTTCACAAAGAATCACATTTGTTACTAATGACCAGAGATAGTGTTATTTAAATATCTTCAAGTAGCTTTCTAAAATCAATATGCTGTATATGTTCAGTCCAGGTGGATTTCTATGATAATGTGGGCACATGTAGTGTAACAAGAAAGAGAGGCTTGCACTGTAAATACAGGAATCTCATATTTTCTGGAAACTTGTTTTCTTGAAATATATCAACTCGGCTGTATGGAAACTCAGTTCAAGTTTCAAAACATGAAAATAACGAATTGCAGTGGTGTTGAAACTATCTTCCTAGATTAGCCTTAACTGAAAGACATCTTAAAATGGGATGCTGGGTACAGAAGGCTACTTATGTTGAGGTTTGCTAGGATAAATCTGTTAAGTTGAACATGTTCTACACTGAACAGATGTCTTCAGAGAAAGGTTGATTTTTGGATACTACAGTTTTAATTGTAGAAGTTGATGCAGGAACCTTTGGATATCTGGGTATGCTTCAGTGTTTGTGTATGCTTTAACTGAGAGCATGTAGTGTTCTTAAGCAAGGAGATGGATGAAACGATGCTTAAATCCAGGATGTTTCGCTGCGTTCACTGCTTCCCATATTTTTTAGTAGAATTTAACATCTTTCCAGTTATTTTCTCCTTCATATTAAGTAACTAAGAAGTATTTTAAAAGGAAGTAAGTTGACATTAGGCAGACGGAAAATCTAAATTGTCTGGGTATAACCGGAAGATCTCAGTAAAAACAGTACTGAAAACCAACTTGAGCTTATTTTATTTCATCCTTAAGATTTCTATAAGAGCTGATGTCACTTTTGGGTAACATAAGCCATTATCATACCTCATGCTGAAGACAGTAACTGATCTAACAGCACTTCTTTATTTTCTTATGACATTCTTGCTTGGCATACACAACTTATTCACAGGAAAGGTCTTGGCATTCTGCTTCTTTTTTTCCCTTTAGTGCATGTTGAGGCTGGAATGGTGATTTAAGATCTTGGATGCAGTAAGCATTGAGATTCATGCATTTAAGTACATAAATGATATGGTAAAGTGTGTGCACAGTTGGGTTCAGATCTTAATGCCTGAGCTATTATGCCAGTAATGAGTGTATAAATAACATAAATACTTGAAATACAGTATTGCTTTGTAGTCAGAAGTTAAGGAGGCTTCTTTTTTTCAGTCCAGGAGTGTTGTCAGTCTATCCTAAGTTTCAGAAAGCATTTAATGCTAAAGAATATAATCACAAGTAGCATTCACCTAAATAATGTCTTGCATGTTGATGGGACTTTTGTGCCATGTGAACAGGCAGGGAGCTAGAAGATCAAGTTATGTAAGTTTTCATTTCAAGGTCTGACTGCTTTGTGTATTATTCTCAAGAATTATGAGTAATGCATCTCTTAAACCAGAGCAATTGGAATGAGATTTCACCAGCTTAAATCCTATAAATTGTAGATGAATAAAATACAGTATCAAGCTGAAGCGCCTGATCAGAGAAGGGCTGAAAAGCAAGATCAGAGCAGAAGCTCTGAGTCAGAGAAGTAAGCAGAATAACTGAGTATAGGTGATGACAGAATCAAAAAAACTTGGAAAATTTTTCTGCTTAACAAATAGTTATCTACTTGGTGATCCAGCAAGCAGTTACTTATTCTCTTGTAATATTTGAGCAACCTAATCTACTTGAAGATGTCCTTGCGTATGGCAGGAGGTTGGACGAGATGACCTTCAAAGGTCCCTTCCAACCCAAAGATTCTATGATTCTGTGACCTTGCAGGACTTATTTACGGACGAAATGGCTACCAATTTTGGGGTTAACATGCAACTTGAAACAAAAACAACCAACCTTTCTTGATGTGACTCTAACACAACAAGAAGAGGTGTTTGTGCCACTGTTGTGGTGACGGCAAAAAGATGGAAGTAGCAAGGAAAAAACTTAATAAACAGTTTAAGGTTTGGGAGGTGAAATAATGATGTTGAACGAGTGGGAAGACATTTTTAGCAGCTCCTTCTCAGAGCAGTGTGGGAACAGTGAGGCCAGGGAAGAATCTACAATAACAATCAAGACATGTCTGATGGGGGCAGAGGACTTGCCCATGAGAGCCAGGAGAGGTCTGGCTCTTAATGTTTCCTGTCTGTATGTGGTACAGTATCAAGGAAAACAAGATGACATGAGGGTAAGGAGCTAGCCAGAATCACTGAAGAGAATGACCACACCACCTATTTTGAGAGTTGTCACTTTAATAAAGACAATTTCACCCAGGATTTCTCTCAAGTTCAAGTGGTTAGACGTTAGTCCAGTCTGTCATTCTTCTCTGAAACAGTCCCCTGATAACTGCAAATCTAAACTTTCAATTGTACTAGAAACCATGCAGATTCAGTTCTGATGTATAAACACCCTTCACTTCTGAGTGCTGTTGGACTGTTTTGGATACCAAAAAAGTCACAAGGGAGGAAATTGGATATATGGGATATGATATGTCAAAGGAAAATCTACAATGGCAGGCTCTTTTCAAAGGGTCAGTCTGAATTAAGAAATCTTGCCTTGCCTCAATTAATACCCTGTATTATAGGGGTAGTACTTGATTTCACTTAGTTGTTTTTTCTAAGCTGTGTAAGTAGTTGGATCAAAAATCTTTATTGAATAAACTTGTAAAATATCTATAGCAAAGTGGTCCCATCCCCTCAGGATTGTCTCAATACGAACTAGGGATAATGATGACAGTCTTTACTGACTGGTTCTTTATATAGCTCTAAGTTATATCGAGCATCTGTACTGCAGTATTAAAACTATTTTTCAACTTTCTTGGGGATAGAGCAATATGATTAGTGTTTTGAAATATTATAAAGCAGATTTAGTAAACTTTTTGATCCATTTTTAAAGCCATGAAAGAAGCACACAGTAGGCGCTTAGCCTTTAGAAAGAGCTTTTTCCCTTCATTAAAATACTGCCTATTAATTTATGTAGCCTGCGTTTAGTTAGTGCTGTCAACGTAGTATTCTGAATAATGTAACTTAATTTCAGCTTCTCTAGAAGCTGAAGGAGTTCAGCTGGAAGATCTTCAGACATTTAAGAAACACCCTGCAAAGAGCTGCAGCATGACCTTTTGTTTTTTCTACTACACACATGTTTTGCCTTGGTAAAAGCACATATGCTTCTGAAAGTAGACTCTTTATTCTATTCTTTTTTGATATTTTCAGATACAGTGTGTAAGTAATCGTTCAACTTTGAGTATTAAATTGATATCCTTGTACTTACCTATTTCAAGCTTGTTCTGGTGGCTCCTTATCACTGACCTGGTCCACTGTGACTCCTTTTTGTTATTGCTTAATAGGAATTTTCATGCATTCTAAGCCTTCCAAGTGTCAGAATGAGGGAGTTAGCATATAGTATTAGATTTCACATAAATGCTAGCAGAAAACAAACTAAGATATCAGTTGCCTGACAAAGCAAAGCAATTGCATGAAGTTTTATAACAATGAAACCATTAAATTTATATGATTCCTTCTTTAAGTCCTTGCAGGTTTCAGATGCAGTGTATAGTAAATCATGGTGTCAGAAGACTTAAACACTGCAACACCTCATGATGGGCCAGGGAAAGAGTTAATAGTATTTGGGGTGCAAACACTGGTTTTCACCTAATGATACCTGGAGGAGAGCGGTGTAGTATCCTAGGCATTCTCCACTGGCTAGTCTGAGTGAAGTGTGAAGAAAAACCTAACTGTTCATATAAAGTGAATACAGGCTTACTTGAAGTGCCTGTATGGCTTATAAAGCCTCAGGGAACAGTGATGTTGCCTAAAATTTCCAGTCCCACACTGCTTTTCAGAGAAGCTGTCACCTGTTGCTCAGGTGAAGGATTATGAAGATGAGTGGTTTGATATTTTTTACTTTTATAATTTTAATCACAGAGTGTTTATCCTCAGTAATAATCTGGAGGGATGTTAGAATAGCTGCTATTCAAGTCAGCATGAATCAGATTTACATGCACCAAGAAACTGGGCAAGGACCTCTTTGGAGTATGCGTTTAGCATACTTTTTAATACTAGGGGAAACTTCAGTGAACTGGAGAAAAAAGTTTCATTTCTTAAAACACTAGGAAGGCATTGGATAGGAAGTGGCATAGGAAAAATGTATAAATAAATTTTTCAAGATACAGGAACATTCCAGTCAGCATCCTTCATGGAATGTATATCTTGTAACAGTGATCTTATTGGCATAGTTGTAAGTGTGTGTAAGACAAGACTTAGCTCATCTGACTTTTCAATAAAAGATAGAACATGCTATTGAAACAGTCCAAGCTAAGTAAAGGTGTTTGCATGATGGAGTACATTAAAGATTTTTAAGGATGGACTTAGGCAGTATGTGGTTTTATTGTAGACCCTGCAGTCATGGGCTCTTGAACGCTTCTGCTGAACATGTTTACTTTTGGATTATTTCATGTTAGAAAAGCTTGTAAGCACTAGGCAAAGCTGGGAGAGCAATAAGTAATGGCGCAGACCTGTTGGTGGGACCCATCCAGAGAAGCTGCTGCACGGTGTCCATGTGAATGTGGTTTTGGTTTCTTACAGCAGCTCCACTCATAATTAAAAACCAGACACTAATTGGAAGGAACACCACCTGTTGACTCCGATTTTGGGAAGAACTAGCTCCCTGTTTTGTGCCACTGCTGAAAGGAAAAGGCAACTCACAGTTTTAGATCTTTGGGAATATGAAACAGTCGATCGTGTTAACTGTATGGGTGTGATGACACCAGGAGTCTGGGGGGATGAAAAAAAAAAAAGAAAATAAACCTGCAAGGCTTTAAAAAAAAGGCAAGGTGTGCCTGATACTGAGGCTCAGACCTAATATTTGAAAAGATTAAAAGATGACCTTGTTCTAATCTAAATATTTTTGAGGCGAAGAGTCTTCTGACAGCAGAATGCTTTTTAAATGTAGGACAAAATGATGAGACTTTGCAGTTGAAAGGTGAACATAGACAAATTGAGTCTAGAAATGAGAAATGTATTTAACAGTGAAAGTAACTAACTACTAAAATCTCTTAGCTATGGATATGCTTGCTTAAACCTCATTTGACCTTTGAAAAATTGTTTGTCTTGAACATCTCTTTGAGCTGTAGGTTTGACTTAAAGACTTGAGGCAGAAATATTGAAGTCACTTGGTTTGTTGTACCAAAGAGGTCAGACTGAGTTCTGCAATGTTATGGCTTTTAGAATATAGGAATCTGAGTTACAAGATGTGGTTAAATTACTTGACCCACCTCTCAGCTTGTATGCATCCCAATTATTTGTTCCATACTCATTGAGGTAAAAGAATTACTTTGGCTGCTGCTCACCTGTACAAGTATGTTAAGCTTCTTTCTGGTCAAGTGTTAAAGGCTTTTTGAGGTGGTTATAGTTCAGAGAACTGTAAAGGATGTTAAGTTTTTCAAATGACAGTGCTTAAAGAAGGATTGCAATTAGTGCTATTATGTAATAAAATATGTGGAATGTTAAATGAGTCTGCAAATGTTTGTTTAAAGCTGTTTAGGTAAAGCAAAATTCTATCATGGCTAATGATATTTCATGTCACAATATTAACTTCATAGAGCAAGTAGTTCTGGAAACTGGCATGCTGATCACAGAATTTCATATTGTCATGCTTTGATTTATGGCATGAATAAAAAAATGGTAGATTGAGGAGTGCACACAAACGTTACTGATAATGGTAAAAATAGATTTAAACCTATTTAAGTCTGCTTATGGCTTCTCATACAATACCTTGTCTGTAGTATTGATAATGTCTGGCAGTTTGTTATGCCTATATGTTTTGCAGAACTTGCATACCCACTGGCTTGCATTTCCCATAAAAAGCTTTATAAAAACATGAGTACTCAGTCCAGATCCAGTTCATTTTTACTTCAGTAATTAAGATTAAAATTTATACAAAAGACTGATTCCTAGCCTGCAACTTGGACCTAACCATAAAAATTACATGAAATAAGTGATAACACAATCCTATAAAAACTAGGTGTGCAGACAATTAAAATTTTCAGCCTTTGTTTCCTTCCCTTGAGAGTCTTTGTTAATCAGGCAATACTTGCTGCTTTTCTGAGCAGCTGTTTTTCTGCAGAATAATGGTAAATAAGATTCAGTGTTGACGAAATCTGTGTAGGAACATTTTTTCTTTTTCTTAGAAGTAAAGCGCTATGGCTTCATTAACCAAATCTGGGTTTTAAACTCAGTTGAAGTTCCTATACTGTGTGATGGAGAAGTCTCTCTCTAGGACATGTAATCATGCAAACTAGTTTGTAACCCCCTTGCAGCCTTAAAAGCATTATAAAATAGGAAATTCATCACTACTGAACACTTCCCAGGAGATCTGGAGAGAAGGGATTTGGAGAAGAAAAAGCAAAACACCAAAAAAACTCCAAACACAAGTAACCAAGTCAGGCCTAAAATGTTCATTCCTTACAGTTTCTCATATTTTGCTCTACTTCCTAAAGTTTGCTAAAATATAAGCTGTAAAACGATAACGCTGACATTGGTTAATTGCAATTCTATACGCTTTAATTCTTGACGGTAATAAAAACTTACTATCAGAAAACATCTAAATTCAGCTTGGTTTCTCACTGAAAATTCCGAATTTGACTTCAGCTAGATAACCGAAGCAGCTTGGTAAAGAAAAAATTATGAGCTTTTTGGACTGGTGATTAATATTTAGTCCTAGTTCAGTAAAGATTTCTGAACAAGTTTAATTTGTTTAGGTAGACTATCATTTGATCTACATTATGTATTTGCCATTATAAAAATGTTCCCAAGAAGGCTGAAGATGGTAGTGGTGGAAATTTGAATCTTAATGGAAAGCTCTTGCATGGGAAGCTGACATGCCTAATGGGAAGCTTAGAGAAGGGCTTTCCATAATATAGCACCTTTTTTTGTCAGTACTGAGTGCTCATTTGAATTTCTGGCTTCTACAGTACATTGCCTTAACATGATGACAATTATTAATGAATAATGACAACACAAGTAAAAAAACATAAATAGGATCTTAGGTTTGTAGCCTAAAATTGATTCATGCTATTGGTAACTTCAGCTATACTAAGGCTGTGCAAGGGTGGCTTCTTGCTTCAATGTCTCCACATACTTATACTCGGCCACCTTCTGCTCTGAACATAGAGGAAGTCTCAGGGACAGAACTGTTCTTGAGTGCCAAGGAATAATTTGTTCACTATGACAGCCTACCAACAACTGTGTTTTTGCAGACCGTGAGGAGTCACATGGACATGACATGGTGGGAAGAAAATCACATGGGGGAATAGCAGAGCATTATAGCTGCTGCTCTGTAGAACAATCTCTCAACAGCTTGGCCATCATTTATGCCCTAAAGCATTTATCAGCTTATGTCTTGAAAATTGGATCTTTATAGAGAAGACTATTATCTAAATATTGAAAGACTCTTTTTTTAGTTAAAACAAGATCCGGGGTTTTACTATTTACAGCATGTTCTTCATTCTGTTGGTGAAGGTTAGTTCAAATGGCTTCACAAGTTAACCAGATTGTTACGCTTATTACAGGTGAAATGGGCAAGCAAAATGTGCTGTGGATTAGCCATTGCCTGCTGCTTTCTGACTTCATGAAAAGGACTATTCTAAACTCAAAATTAGAATATAATGGCTTTAAAGCAGCAGGATCTTTCTTTTTTTTTTTTTAAACTAAAAGTTAATGGCTCCAGACCTCTTTGCTGTATGGTCAAGGCATTGCTTGGTATTGATCTATACAGAGTGTGCAATACTACTGCTGTATTTAAGAAAAAATAATAATCTAGTTTGTTATTCTTTCCTCCCCTTCTCTACTGTCAGCTGGCAAGATTTAAAGAGACCTCTAACCCTGTTCCAAAGATTCTAAGAAGATTGAACCTCAATCCTACCCCTGCCCACCAAGAGTCAAACAAACTTACAGTTTTCTTGCACTTGGACTTCATAGGCATTTCTTCAAGTCAGCTAACATCTATAATTTGATTTACTGAGTTTCATAGTATGAACATACTTTGGAACTCCTTGCAAGTAAGCTTAGAAAGAAATTGTACTCTTATTTGAGTGAAAGGCTTCAGGTTTCTGTTGCATAGCTCTTATGAGGCCAGTGTCAAAGTTTTAGACTCCCAGTTTCTTGCTTAGAGCCTGGAGTGCAGCTCTTAAACTTTTTGAGGTTCTCTGATAGGCTGAGTGCTGGATTATTTAATAAACAGTTTCCTGTAAACTCTACTTGGAATACATCCTAAAATAGTAAATAACACTTTACAGTTGCCTTGTCTATCCTTCTTGCCCCTGCCTAGTTTCTTGTTTCTGCTTCTACATGGCTGTTGTCTTTTCCACCTCCCTGTGCATTTGTGAAAACGCCTGGTGATTTCATCCATGTTAGAACTGATCAAGCAGGATCAGAGCCCTGATGCAGACTTATTGTGCATACACAAAAATAGCTCTTCTGGTATAAAGGGGAGGG
This sequence comes from Phaethon aethereus, assembly GCF_964289735.1. Classification (NCBI taxonomy): domain Eukaryota; kingdom Metazoa; phylum Chordata; class Aves; order Phaethontiformes; family Phaethontidae; genus Phaethon; species Phaethon aethereus. The sequence continues at coordinate 99,323,179 of NC_138575.1, read as the reverse complement.
TGCAGTGGAGACTCGCTCCAAAATGAGCGGAAATACTTAGGTTGGATATGTGAGTGCTTCTTTAAATTACTGTGGTCTCAAAGTGTTTATTAAACTACAGGAAAAAGTTGTGTTAATACTTCAGGGACAGAAACCAGCCTAACTAGGTAGCTACCCAGTGACTGCTTTTGCCCTTCTTACTTGAACTGCGCTCAGTAACCTAAGGTGAAGCACTCGTACCTGGGGGGCTGCTTGCTATGTGCTGAGCGACTGAGTTTCTGTCTACTGGCACAATCTGCTAAACAAGACAGATAAAACTGAACTACACCTCTAACTATTTTCAATAGTGTCTGTTAGAGTAGCTATCTGGATTTCAAGTTGCTTAGACTTTGCTGCACCTATATTAAGTACACTCACGTAAGCATTCAAGCAGGGGTTACCTAGTGGTGTGCAAGTGAACATTCATTAAAGGATGGGATTTTTGGTGAGCAGTCTCCCACCTCTTGATTGGTGATGCAAGTTGCTGGAAGATATCTGCCTATCTTGCAAGACCATCACCTGCTGGCTAATGTGGGTTGTGGCCTGTGGCCAGCTAATGAAGGCAGAAGGACAGAGCAGAACTGCATAAGCAGGTGCAGTTGGGGAAGCTGTGCTTCTAAGAGAAGGCACAGACTTTAAGTTGAAGGAAAAACTCCTGAGAGCTGTCAAAAATTATTGTGGATATATGTAGTCAATCACTCAAAATTAGCATATTCTTATCTCTGCAGTCGAATTTTGGCTGTCTCTTGTGTACATAGAAGAGCAAAGCAAAGTTTTAATCTAAAGGTGTCCTGCAAGCCATAATAATTAAGCCAAATAACTTGTTTTTAAACTGACTCTAAATATTCGTAAGTGCTGAAATGTAATTTTTAAAAGCGACTTTTTTATACAACTATGTAACTTCTAAAGAGCCTAAATGATCTTTGAAAATGTGGTTGCAGCACTTCAGAATATTTTACTCCTTAGCTAATAATTACTTAGAGGGGAAAAGCTATTAGCTAGTGCCTGCCTTAAAAGAGAATATATCAACCAGCAAATGGACAATGAACTACACAGCTAATGGCATCCTTACCAGGAGTGTTAATAGCAATGGTCTGTTATATATAAGTGTAAAGAATAAATGGTGTCAAAATTGCATCATGGTTTTTTGAAGATATGAGGTGGAAACTTTAGTTTTTCTTGAGGAATTTTCTTGTCATGTGTTTTAGGTGTTTGGTAACCTTTTCTTGGGGTGGGAAAAGATACATAAAAGATATATTTCTGGTAGAAATAGATTAGTTCTTACGGCATGGAAACATGATCATCAAAGTCTTCTGGCTCTTATTCAGAGAAAAGATAATTGCTAGTACAGCACTCTGGATTTCTGTCCCTATATACTTAATCTATTTTTATTATAATTATATATTATTATTATAATATGTATGTGGTTTATAGGGTGTGCATCTTGTGTAAATAGATATTGAACAGACAAAAGGCTTTGTTAAACTACCTCAAATACAGTTTTGGCATGAGATATCATAACTAGTATAGTAATTATTATGTCCCTGTGGAAGAGTTCTCACACTGTTCTTCCTCATGTTCAATCCTGGAAGGAATTGGATAAGCTTGTTTTTTTTCTCAAGTTACCTGAAAACCTATGAACTCTTCAGTGTTTCAAACTGGGTATAAAAGTATTGATAACAGAAATTTTGCCCTTAATGCTGAAGCTTTCCTCATAATAGTTTCAAGTTTGTTCTTAAGATATTTACCAAAAGCCTCAGGCTTTTTTCATACCATGAAGGATAACATAAAAAAATCAGTAGTTGTATAGGCCATATTCAGTGCAAACGCTGCTGTGTCTTTATAGGAGCACTTAACATCAAGGGTCATAACATCTTGGAATAGGGAGCTAGCGACAGCCACAACAGCAGTGGCATGAGATCTGTTGCATTTTTGCGGACAGAGGTGAGCTCCAAGAAAAAAAACCATTGTAGGGAGGCACTGCAAGCAAAGGACTCATGACCTGGGCTGGAGGATGTGGCTGTGTGGATACAGGCAGGCGTGAGCACCAGCACCCCAGCAGGGTGGCTGTCTCCCAGACCTCTGCTCTCATTCAGGATCCACAATGTAGAACTGGACCCATGTTGTTGAACATAAAGGACTACTCTGAAGACCCTTTCTGTCACTTGTAAATGAGGCATCTTTCAAGTTGGAAAGATAGCCAATAGGAGCATGACAAAAGCATAAAAACTACAGTTTTTCTTCCATGCTGCTTCTTCCAGGTGTGAAAGGGACAAAGAACCATTATGAAAAACATAGTCTATATAGTATATAATATCTGTGTTAAATTCTAGTTTCATTTTCACCATACAGTTTATGAAACAAAGGGGTTACTGAATTGAATGGGCTGTCAGCTTTTTCTTCTCAGCAGTAATGGATAGTCTCTTCTAGATAAAAATTCAATGACTGGATGATACATGTGCGAGTCAGGACAAGTGAGAGCTCTGGATTGTAGAAAAAGTTATTTTTTCTGTTGATGGTAAGATTCCTCTTCAACTTTTGATTAAAAACTAGTAAGGCATCTTGGGAATTCTCTTTGTTTCTTTGAAGGCAGAAACAGGAAAAGCATATCAGAAAGTCTGAAATATAAAGAGTAAATATTCTGAAATCCCAACAGAACGCCAAAGTGACCATAGTTTCAGTAGAGTTGTGGGATATCTGTCTTCACCTTTAAAGCTGCCAGTAATTTTCCACTGAAACAAGAACTATTGTAAAATGTTTTCAGACTCCGACTTACAAATGCATTTCCTATCTTGTCTTTTTTCCTTAATTTTAACATGGACAGCGTTGAATCACTTAAGTTGGCAGGTGTGGCAATAGCACAGAGTTTGGGAATGGAATAAAGAAACCAAAGGATCTCAGCTCATTATTGGCTTTTATCAGCTGTGAAACAGAACAAAATGTTATTGGTTTCAACTATGTTTGCACTCAGTCTGATATTACTACCCACAAGAAATCTGCTGGGAGATTTAATTTTGTCACACTGCTAAGTGTGTTTACGAGGGGAATGAGTTGAATGCATGAAGTTAACCCTAGGACGTGTCTGCTGTTGTGTTGTCTGAAACATCTTCTATCTACATGTAAATATTTTTCATAAGCTTACAAAGATGAGGGCTAGCTTGGTTTCCACAATTTGTACATACATGAGTGCAGCAAAGGGTAAAACATCAGCCATGTTTCTCTAGCTTAGATTGTTTAGAGATGGCAAAATCTAGAAGAGCTACTCAGATTGCAAGCAGATTCCTACTGGCCTCTCTTAAAGACAGGATCTCCACAGGGAGAAAGAGATAAAAGGCCAGAGAGAGTAGAAGATAAAAAAAAAATTAAGAGCAACTTTATTTCCAACATGTGACTATGTAATTGATCCTACTCATCAGATGAAAATTGAATGAGTGTGTGAGGGTACAGGAAAATAAATATCAACTAAAGGAAAAGACTTTCCATTGAAGAAAGCTTTGAAAAACTTGTAATAGTAACACAATTATTTGAATAAAGGAACAGCCAAAAATTCCAGCAGGGAATAGCTTATACTCTTATGTGACCCTTTCCTGGGTTTTTTTTTTTGACTTATTTATCAGAACACTCTGTCATTAACTGTATATAGGCTTTTTATTCTATAATCCTTTAAATTTTGGGCACTTGGATCTTCCGTGTACTCCAAAAAACTTGAAAATGGAAATGATGGAAATAGGAAGGAAAACACCATACTCAAGTTAATTTGTCCATGTTCTTTCTATTATATCAAATGATGATTTTTTTTTTTTACCCCCTGTACCAGTTGAGGTATCTGGAAAAATACAAAATTTTTCTGCAAAAGTGTGAATTTCAGAGGTATTATCTGTTTGTCTTCGTCATTAGCAATTTGTCATTTTCTTGTAAAGGCATCTGGGTCACTAAAATTCGAGTTGAAAGGCAATGTGCTTGGACCATCCAGACTACATGAGTTACTTTTTGGGAAAGCCCTGTGTCAGCATGTTGAAGTGAGATGTGCACCATGCGCTCCAGTGGACTCTTAGGTGCACAACAGCTGTGTTAGCACTGACTAAATCTCTTGGTAACATCACTGTGTACTGCTGAGGAACACATTTTGGAAGGTACATTGAGTAGGAGGCTCCAGTACCCTTTCCTCTCTTGTAGATGAACCACTGCAGCTGACACTTGGCTACTAGCACTGTTATTTCCTGCTGAGTGTTGTTAAGACAGCTTGCCTTCACAGTAAACCAGCACTTCCAAGTTGCATTTATTCATGTAGATGAACTGTTGAAAGTTCCTTCCTTTTAAAAAAAAAAAAAACCACCACATTTTATCTTGAAATGGCAAGTGTTAAGGAGGGTTTAAAACTGCAAATCTAAACATAAAGATAGTTGCTTCAAAATTGTGTGTGTTCATGCTTTTGTTTCTTTCAAGTATGCACACTATTAAGAAGACAGCAAATGGAATTCTCACCTGTTCTCTAGACTGGTACGTATCTGACCTGAAATTATTTTTTTACTTTCCTTTATCAAACTGAAATTCATCATCCAAATTAAGGGTAGTTTCCCACATCATCTTCCTTTCCAGCTAAATTTAGTAATTAATATTAAGTGACTGCTTTAAAATATCTGCAGTCACCATATTCCCTAACACTGATCACTTACTGTGGTGCTTTGCATTATTGTAAGGTCTTTTGTTTCTACTTCATGAAGATTTTTGCCTCATGCCTTTTATTTCTGAACATCTAAAATGTCAGTTATTGGCTTTTCCTTCTGCCCTTTTCACTCTCATCCTAAGATACCTTCATGTTTCCCAAGGACATTACATTGGTAGCTGCTATTTTCAGCCCTGTGAATTCCACCCCACCCCTGTGGTTTGATAGGTAAAAGATTTTACATTTGTTTTCAATTACACACCTTTCTGATAAGGAATAATAGCCATTGTTCTAAACCTTAAGTTTTACTTGGTTATTTATTATGCCTTTTCATCCAGGGTTTGGATGAATCAGTGTTTGTACAAGTGACATGACAGGAAGGATCATTATTTCCATTGCTGCCCTCAGGGGAGTTCACCAAATCTGATGTGAGGACTGATATTTTCAAGTTCAGATATTCTCTTCTTTTATGGCAGATGTTCCCTCTGTTTCTCAAATTTCACTTTTTGCTTTTGTGAATGTTTCTGTGTCCTCTGCAAGTCCTGACAGAAAGTCTATGTTAGCAGTGATATTAGATTTTGCAGCATCCAAATGTGTAGTAATTTGCTCACAGCACCCAAGGTGCTTCTTACAGGTCTGTTGAAAGCTGAAGTTTTTTTAGCTTTACAAGGGTACAAGCTGACTTTAACAACTATTTAAGCTTTGTTTGAATCATGAAACAGTTATGGAGTAATATTTCTTCAGGTGAAGTAGCTGAAGGACAAGGGTTCAAATACAATGATGTGTAACGTTTTTTATAATTTAATTGTAAGCAGTAGTTTCATTTAGTAGTGCCTCTTACTAAAACAGGTAATCTGTACTACACAACAGCTCAAACAAAGTCCAATCAACCCTGCTATCTTGGTTATGCTTTTCTTTTTGTCTACATAATATGGAAAAAAAAGTTTGATAGGTCTGTTATAAAATTGATTCTACTACTTGTTTTCTTTTTTAAAAAAGAAAGCCCCCATAATCCCCATATTCTTCTGCTTCCTTCTCTATTCTGTGTTCAACTTAATGTGACTGGAAAATACAAAATTAAAATGGTTGTTTTTGGGGGAGATGTCCCACATTGAAATATATGCTATCTGGGGGAAACGGAAGTGTTCCTGGAAGTTGATGACTACATATATATAGTCATGGACAGCTAATAAACATAAGTTCCTTTTGTGTTAACAGTAAACCAAAAACACCCTGTTGCCTTTGCATCTTTCTTGACGTGGGAGATATATGTCCTGCTTGGCTCAGACATGCAGTCTTACTAACATTATTAAATGCTTTGCTTTACATAAAACCTATGTCTGAAGGTAAACACATCACAGGTAAATTCTAGTGTTTTGAAACTTTGTAAAGCTTAACTTTGAGTTGTGTATTCTTTAGTAATTATTATTAGTGGGCATCTGTTGCCATGAGATTAAAGTGTACCTGGTAACTAATATTTTAGATGCATAAATGAAGTTGATAAAACACTCCTTTTGTTACTAAAAACTTGTAACTCCTTTGTTACTAAAAAACAGAAGGAAAAAGAAAACAAACTAAAAACACCCTAGTAATCCCAAACCCAACTTTCTAGCCTTCTTGACACTGCCATAAATAATTTACGATTCATTTCACAACTAGCAACCCCATCATTGGGTAATGCCATCATTAATTCAAATGCTGCATCATTTCTTAAGCTGAGCTTTATGCTGGGAAATTAAAACTGTTTCTTACAGCTTTTTAAGCAATGTTATATTCCCACCTTGCCTTAGACAGCTGGGGTCAATCTGAATATTGACCCCAAAAATCTTGCTTTTTGTTTGTTCTACTGAAGAATCACTGTATTGATATTAGCTTGTACTGCTTATAGTAGAATGTAATACTATTGTCGTTGGAATAATAATGCTTAAAAGACAAATTAGTCCCTGGGTAGATTAAGATTTCTATACTGACTTCTCTGTTCAGCTATGTTGTGCTTACTTAAAGTCCCAAGGAAGAAGGGAAATATTTAGTTTTAAGTCAGAACTAGCTTGTAATTTGAAGGTCTTTCTATGCTGCAGTCTCATTTGCCTATCTACACTTAATCCTAAAGGTATTTGATGGAAGATGTAAATTAATTCCTTCAGAAGGGAAAATGCTGAATGTCATTCTGTCCAGTCAGTGAAATGTGGCTGCCTTGGGAATGGAATGAGAAGTTTTAAAAACATTGGCCATGACACTACACATCATTAGTAGCAACCTTGCTTCTTGCAATAACAGGACACAGAGCCAGCTCAAGATTCTTTTATTTTCTGTGAAAGTTGAAAAATTTTCCTTCGTTACAACCTCACTGGCAGTATTTCATGACAGTTAAGACTCTGTCATGGCAATGTCTGGTGATATCTTCTTGATATTACTATTTATTACCCTAAGGGGTGTTAAGTACTCTGGGCATCTTTTAAGAAAAGAAGCCCCAGCAAGGCACGCTTTCTAAGGTTGTTTCATGTGAAGTCTGTAACCTTCTTCATATCCATATTATTAAATGCCTACATGTTAGCTATAATGTCCCTTGTTTTCTCTTAAAGCCCTTGCCAGGCCAAAGTGCAACATACAGTGAGGATCAGTCGGTAGGTTCCAGGTGAGATGCCCTTTCTGAAGCTGTCCCAGAGAAGCTGCCACCAGCAAGCTGCTGTTCCACAACGGAGATGAGGAGCCCAGATGCTCGAGCCATCCTGCTGTTGGTGCATGGAGGTGGGAGGCATTAAATTCATCTACATGAAGCACTACTAGCTCCCACCATTTTTTTTGTCTGGCTGTGGTTGGTAGAATTTCCTCTAAGATATTAACTTGGCTGTAGAGGACATCTTCCTCTTCTTGGTACAAGCAGTGGTCTGGAGGTGGCCTGGAGCAGTGCTGTTGGCTGTCGAATAAGGGTATGCCTCAGCTTTTTGAATAACAACATGAAGCAGTACTCATGTAGTATTGCTGTGGCGCTGACCAGGCAAAATGACATGGAAGGAGATGGTCTGGAATGAATAAAATGTTTGTTCTAGATTTTTCTCTTTTTTTTTTGAGCCTTGTTGCACCACCTGCAGTCCGTCTTACACATAGAAATATGGCTATGATTTTCTGCCGGGAGGTCTTGTAAACAGCACACCTCTGCGTCAGCTCTTGCCTACCACAAGGCCTTGCTGTGCTGTGCCTGCAGTGCTGGTGCCATTGTCCCGACGGCGGGCACCGGTGTGCAGGGGCAGGGGTTCGCTGCCGCGTGTCCCTGAGGTCTGTGCTGGCAGCTGCGATCTGCACCCCATGGGAAGAGACGGTCGAAGTTAGGGCCAAGACCCGTGCTAGGACAAACGATGTTATCTGTGGTTCTGCTGGTTGATAGTGACACTGAAGGCTGATGCTTGGTATGTCACCTGTGATGTAATTGCTACATAATAAAAAAAATAATATAAACGTTTGCAAGGTCATCTAAAAGGGATTTTGTGTCAGTGTGGATGTGATCAAAACAGAGTTTAGTAACAAGTCTAGCACTTTGTAGTTTGAAGCAACATACCTTTGTGTGATGCTCACAGTACAGCTGGGAGCAGAAAGAAGACGTCGACGACAGCTTAGGCGTTAGGTGACGTACTATGCTGGATGGACGTAGGACCTGGAATAACTTGGAGTAAAGTTCTCAGAGCTTCAGAGTATCATTGTCCCCCCCGAACCGTTGGAGTGCTCTGCTGGAGCAGAGGCTACTGAGCATGCGGTGTGTTGAGCGCTCAGGAGCTGTGATGCAATCTTTGTAATGTAGTGATGTTCTTGACACGGAAATTTTTTTTTTTTCTGCCTCCAAGCCACCGAGGCGAAAGGCTCCGGAGCGGACGATCGCGGCGGGGGACCCTTCCTCAAGCGGCAAAACCGCGAAGGCGAAAGCGCAGGAAGAGAGAAGGTGCCCCAGCGCCCGCCCCCGCCCCGGCGGGCAGAGCGCCCTCCTGGCGCGCGGCAGCGCTGACAGCGCGGGCGGGGACAGGAGCGGCGGCGGCCAAAGCCCCTCACGTGCAGGAGCGCGAGCGACCCTTAGCGCGGGGAACAGGGCGTGGCGCGGCGGTTCGTGCAGGGAAGGCGTGCGGGCGGGGCGCAGTCCCGTCCCCCCGTCCGCCCCGAGGCTCTCGAGGAGGGGCCGTCGCCCGCCCAGCAGAGGCCCAGCCATGGCTGAAGGCCGTGGCCAGAAGGAACGTGGCCACCCAGACCGAGCTCCTGCTCAAGCGCGCCGCTGTCCCGGAGGAGCCTGTCCCTTGTGCCAGAGGCCAGCGGAGACACTACCTGTGTGCGGTGTAGCTGGGTGAGCGACCTGCTCAGCCTGGGGCAGAGCTGGCAGAGGCTGTAGAGAGGCTGAGGAGCATCAGGGAGTGTGAGGGGGAGATGGATGGCAGCCGGTGGAGACTCCACAAGCAGGAGGGGATTCCCTGCCCTCTTGCTGCCGGCAGAAGGAAGGAACCTAAGAGATGAGGGGGAATGGAAACAGATCCCTCCTCGGGGTGGCAGGTGAATCCCCTCCCGGCCTCCCTCACCATCACAGCTGCTCTTACGCAACAGGTATGGGGCTCTGGAAATTGAGGGTCAGGCATGTGAGGATGTTGATGGAAGTCCATCCAGGGGGGTACCTAGGGTGAGTCAGCCAGCCCCACACATCAAGATGTCCTCTGTTAAGAGAAAAAGGAGAGTAATTGTCATAGGTGACTCCCTTCTGAGGGGTACAGAGGGCCCAATATGCTGGCCAGACCCAACCCACAGGGAAGTCTGCTCCTGTCCTGGGGCCTGGGTGAGAGATGTCACCAGGTAGCTCCCTGGTCTGGTTTGGCCCACTGATTACTACCCGCTGCTGGGTTTCAAAGGGAGAAGGGGATAAAACCAGGCTCACTAGAGAAGAGCCTGGGGGTGGCATGCTAGAGTTGGGGGTGAAATCGATAGCCCAGCTCAAGCGCATCTACACCAATGCATGCAGCACGGGCAGCAAACAGGAGCTGGAAGCCATTGTGTAGCAGGACAGTTATGGTTTGGTCGCCATCACAGAAACATGGCGGGATGACTCCCATGACTGGAGTGCTGCAATGGATGGCTATAAGCTTTTCAGAAGGGATAGGCATGGAAGGAGAGGTGGTGGGTGGGGCGGCCCTCTATGTTACGGAGTGTTTTGGTGGTGTAGAAATCAAGGATTGTGATGACAAGCTAGAGTGCATATGGGTAAGGATGAGGGGGAAGGCCAATGAGGCAGATATTCTGCTGGGAGTCTGCTATAGACCACCCAACCAGGATAAAGCAGCAGGTGAAGCATTCTACACATGGCTGGCAGAAGTCTCATGATCACTAGCCCTTGTTCTTGTAGGGGACTTCAATTTACCACACATCTGCGGGAAGTATAACACAGCAGAGAGGAAACAGTGTCTAGGAGGTTCCTGGAGTGTGTGGAAGATAACTTCCTGAGACAGCTGGTAACTGAGTCTGCTGGGGAGGTGCCTCGCTTGACCTGCTGTTTACGAACAGAGAAGGAGACGTTCTGAGAACAGGGTGGGAGGTGTGGTTTTTGGAGGCCATCTTCGGCTTAGTGACCATGACATGATAAGAGTTCTCAATTCTTGGTGAAGTAAGGAGGGGGGTCTGCAAAACTGCTACCATGGATTTCCAGAGGGCAGACTTCAGCCTGTTTAGGTCACTGGTTGAGAGAGTTCCTTGGGAGACAGTCCTGAAGGGCAAAAAGGTCCAGGAAGGCTGGACAGTCTTCAAGAATGAAACCTTAAAGGTGCAGGAGCAGGCAGTCCCCATGTGCCACGAGACAAGCTGGTGGGGAAGACAAGTGGCCTGGCTGAACAGGAAGCTTTTGTTGGGACTCAGGGAAAAGAGGAGAGTTTATCACCTTTGGAAGAAGGGACAGGCAGCTGAAACAAAGTACAAGGATCTCGGGTTATGCAGAGGCAAAATTAGAACGGTGAAAGCCCAGATAGAGCTCAGTCTGGCCACAGTGGTAAAGAATAACAAAAAATGTGTTTACAAATATGTTAAAAGGAGAGCCAAGGAGAATTTCCATCCCTTATTGGATATGGGGGGCAGCATTGTCTCCAAGGATGAGGATAAGGCTGAGGTACTTAATGCCTTCTTTGCCTCAGTGTTTAATAATAGCCAGACCAGGTATCCGCAGGGTAGTCAGCCCCCTGAGCTGGAAGACAGGGATGGAGAGCAGAATAAACTCCCCATAATCCAGCAGGAAACGGTTAAGGACCTGCTAAGCCACCTGGATACCTACAAGTCTATGGGGCCTGATGGGATCCCAGGGAGGTGGTGGAGCCACCACCTCTGGAAGTATTCAAAAAACATGTGGATGTGGCGCTTCAGGACATGGTTTAGGGGGGCATAGTGGTGTTGGATTAACGGTTGGACTTGGTGATCTTGAAGGTCCTTTCCAACCTTAGTGATTCTGTGATCTACCCAAGAATACTGAGGGAGCTGGCGGAGGAGCTTGCCAAGCCACTGTCCATCATTGATCAGCAGTCCTGGTTAACGGGAGGTCCCAGAAGACTGGAGGCTTGCCTATGTGACATGTATCTACAATAAGGGCTGGAAGGAGGATCCTGGGAACTACAGGCCTGTCAGCCTGACCTCCGTGCCAGGGAAGATCATGGAGCGATTTGTCTTGAGGGTGCTCACAGGCTATGTGCAGGACAACCAAGGGATCAGGCCCAGCCAGCATGGGTTCATGAAAGGCAGGTCCTGCTTGACCAACCTGATCTCCTTCTATGACCAGGTGACCCGCCTAGTGGATGAGGGAAAGACTGTGGACGTTGTCTACCTGGACTTTAATAAAGCCTTTGACAGCATCTCCCACAGCATTCTCCTGGAGAAACTGGCGGCTTGTGGCTTAGGTTTACTCTTTGCTGGGTGGGGAACTGGCTGGATGGCCGAGCCCAGAGAGTTGTGGTGAACGGTGTTAAATCCGGTTGGCGGCCGGTCACAAGCGGTATTCCCGAGGGCTCAGTTTTGGGGCTGATCTTGTTCAATATCTTTACTGATGATCTGGATGAGGGGATTGAGTGTTTCTGTAGTAAGTTTGCAGATGACACCAAGTTGAGTGGGAGTGTTGGTCTGCTGGAGGGTAGGAGGGCTCTGCAGAGGGATCTGGACAGGCTGGATTGATGGGCTGTATGAGGTTTAATAAGGCCAAGTGCAGGGTCCTGCACTTTGGCCACAACAACCCCATGCAATGCTACAGGCCTGGGGAAGAGTGGCTGGAGAGCTGCCTGGCAGAAAAGGACCTGGGAGTGCTGGTTGACAGCCGGCTGAACATGGGCCAGCAGTGTGCCCAGGTGGCCAAGAAGGCCAACAGCGTCCTGGTCTGTATCAGGAATAGTGTGGCCAGCAGGAGTAGGGAAGTGATTGTGCCCCTGTACTCGGCACTGGTGAGGCCGCACCTTGAATACTGTGTTCAATTTTGGGCCCCTCGCTACAAGAAGGACATTGAGGTGCTGGAGCGAGTCCAGAGAAGGGCAAGGAAGCTGGTGAGGGGTCTGGAGAACAAGTCTTACGGGGAGCGGCTGAGGGAACTGGGGTTGTTTAGTCTGGAGAAGAGGAGGCTGAGGGGAGGCCTTATGGCTCTCTACAACTACCTGAAAGGGGGCTGTGGTGAGGTAGGTGTCGGTCTCTTCTCCCAAGTAACTAGTGATGGAACAAGAAGAAATGGCCTCAAGTTGTGCCAGGGGAGGTTTAGATTGGATATGAGGAAAAATTTCTTTACTGAGAGCGTGGTCAAGCATTGGAACAGGCTGCCCAGGGAGGTGGTGGAGTCACCATCTCTGGAAGTGTTCAAAAAATGTGTAGACGTGGCACTTCGGTACATGGTTTAGTGGGCTTGGTGGTGTTGGGTTGATGGTTGGACTTGATGATCTTGAAGGTCTTTTCCAACCTTAATGATTCTGCGATTCTTTGACTGTTCTGAAATTCAGCCGAGTTAATATGCCATGTACTCTTGGATGCAGCTGGGCTGACTGAGTAGTGAACTAGGATTAGTAAGGGCTGGGGGTCATGTTATATAGGATATATAGCCTGTATAGCAAGTCAGGATTGTATGGTGTCATCTTCCTCCTCTATTGCTATATTGGTCTTTTCCCCTTTAGGTGCATCAGTATTGCACCAAGCCTTGACAGGCATGTAGTTTCATAGGGCAGTAAGGACAACTACATAATCTACAAATTGCCAACATCTGTGTAATAGTAAACATTCAAGTGCAATAGTCTGAATTAGACGGTATCTTGGATGTCTGCTTGTGGTTATTTCAAACGCAAAAGTCTTGTGTGGTGACTGAAACTGAATTCTACAACCAGGGAACACATGTTTAAGTAGACCCTGCTGGATTATGGAGATCTGTAGCTTCAGTGGGTTCTCCCTGCCTGAAACTCTGTGTTGAGCGCTATTCAACCAGTACCTGCAAGAGTGCTAACTCCCAGGTAGGCAGTTAATAAACTTGATCTGTCTACTACATTAAATTATGATTAATTGTCTCTACTAGAAAACTGAAAGACCATTCTGTGGCATGATTTTGGCACTTAACGACTAGCACTGTCTTGCAAAAATTTGCTGTAACAGCTCAGAACTGAGCACGGGCAGGGCCATTCTCAATAGGCATTTAGTGAGACTTTGAGCCAAAGGGAGTTTTCCAACATAACTGTAGGCTCTTTTATGCCAGCTGGCATGTTTAATTTATGTCCCTGCATATATTTGATTTACTAATACAGGCAGAGCTTTTTCTTGTCAAATTTCTAACCCTTTCCTACTAAAAATAGGGACTTAAAGGTCAAAGTATTTTCAGACTACCTGAGACTCTGCTGAGAGATTAAACTTACCTTTTTGACAAGTTGGATGATGGGTACATAAAACTTTCCTGTCAACTGTGACACAAAAATATCTTGGGCTGAGGACTGTGCGGTCCCTGTAGGGTTGTATTTTCTCTAGTCTTGCTTCTGAGCTTGTAGCATGTGTGTTCTTCCACTACAGCAAGGTGCAGGAAATAAATGAATCTTGAGGACACTTGAGATGATATCACCAGAAAATGGAAAAAGATGAATCTTTGGCTCTGAAATGACTTTTTACTTAACTAAAGATTCATTATGCTTTCAAAATCTTGTAGGAGTAAGTGTGCTGTTAGCATGTCTTTTTTTTTTTTTACGTTGGAGATTCTGGAATTCCTGTAGTATGGCATTGCAGGAACCTTGTCTGCTTTGTTGGATATTGATTTGGGAATCTGTTGGTTGGAAAACATAGGTGGATACTCGGAAGGTCAGATGAGGCTCCTAGTATATCCATGGTCAGTAGGTCTGTTGAAAACTGGATACATGCTTGATACTGTGAAGGCATGCATGCTGTCTGATCATGTATGTCTAAGCAGGGAATTATGTCTTTCTCCTCATCTAAAGGAGAGGGTCAAGAGATGATTTTAATTTAATTTTTTTATTAGCTGTGAACATATCAATCATCAGCTCAAAGCAGCTTTGCACTGAAAGACATGCTTCCACTGAGAATACTTTTTTTTCCCCCTCTCCTTTGTTAGTGAAATTTTCTAATCTTTTGTTTTTCTCACAATTTCTGAAGCTTGGAGGGGGTTTAGATTGAGTGCATAAAGGCATCTTTTTGTGTAGGTGTTCTTTTTGTTACTTCTTTTCTTGTTAACCTTCTGACTGTTTACCTCCAAATTCAGAAATGATCCAACTTTTTTGCTTGTAATGCTGGTGTGTCACATATCCCAACCAGTAAGCTATCCTTCACTACAGTCACGTAATAAATTTCATGAGGGTCTGTTGATGGAATACTAAAGATGTTTTGAAGATGACTTAATTGTGTGTGGTTGATCATGTATTTTAACTTGTGACTGTAATCAGATCTGTGTTATCCAATTAAAAAAGCCAATCCTGTATCAAGCTATAATTAACCCACCTAGTGGTGTTTATACTGCTTGGTTACAACCTTGATTTTTCTTGCCAGTTGAGATACAGACAAGATGATTATGTAATGAAAAAACATTTATTGAGATTTCGATAGGAATGTGATTATGTGATTAAATTATTCAACTAATTATGTGTCATGCTGTAAATATATTTGTACTGTGTAAATAAGTCAACATGCTCATGGTAGGTACTTGTAGTACCCCTGTACTGAAGATGGGTTACATTCCCTGCGAAAGTGTTTGCCAGCATAATTTGAGAGCTTTCACACTTCTATTGCTTGGACCATGTTTTTCTTTAATTGAACTGTATGAATTTGTTCTCAGCTGGTATTTATGTTTTAGTTAGCTGCTGCTACTATTGCAGATGTGAACAGATTTTCTTGCTGAAAACCTTATCTACTTTTTCTGGTTATATTATGTGATGTAATCAAATATATCTTCCCTTTATACAGACCCTATCTTTTACAAGGGAAAAAAAATCAATGATCTTATGCAATTAGAAACAGTCTTAGCCCTGGAAATCCCAAAAAGTGGATATTGTTATGCAGCTGAACTTCCTTTTTTTCTGAAGTAGCTAATGAAAGAATTCTGCTATCATGACAAATTTTAATATTTGGCATTGTGACACTCACAAGGTTGACAGTCTTGTAAATGGATGAGGGACTTGTCTACAACATGAACATGGATAACACACATGTTTTTTGAACTCAGAAAAATGTCTGAAAGACAGCTGTTTTGACACTGTATATAATTTGGGAGTTGCTTGACCTCCAGGAAAACAGCCAAGGCCTCACTCAATCATTGTGTCCTCTGTGGTGCAGTTGGCCTTTTCTGCCTCAGCTTACCTGCTGTGGCTGCTGGTGGCATGAAGGTGTTCTGCCACTTGAGGGTGATGGTGTAGTTGAGGGGTCAGTATCCTGTTCCTCCTCACAACACAGTCTCTTTAGGGTGCTGGAGGAGTGGATATTGGATTTAAACATATAGGTAAGCTGCACAAAGGTAAAAAATCATTAACCTGTGAAGTTGAACCTGTTAAAAAAAAAAAAAAAAACAACATGAAAACTACTCAGAAAAGACATTTGCTTAGTGCAGTGCATCAGTCAATGCACAGAGAGGGGGAGGCAGGCAATGTCCAGAAGGCATTGCAGACAGCTGAGTATTCCCTAAGTGTTTCTTTGAATGATATTTAACAAAATGATATGCTTTTCATTAACCTCAAAGTGATAGCACTTGACTTCTGTATCATTTGTGTAGTGGCCTTATAAGTGGGCTTGTCCAAATCTATCCTGTATACAAATAGATAAAATAAGTTTATCTCTTTCTTGAGACTCTCACCTGTTGTCGTCTTCACTTTTAGGATAGGTGACTTTTTTTTATTTTCCTTGTGTCTTCATTTCAGCCAGGATAGAGTTGATTTTCTTCATAGAAGCTAGTGTGAGGCTATGTTTTGGATTTGGGATGAGAAAATGTTCATAACATGCTGATGATCTGAGTTGTTGCTGAGCAGTCAAGGACAGTCCAGCTTCTCACAGTGGCCTGCCAGCGAGCAGGCTGGGGGTGCACAGGGAGCTGGGAGGGGACACAGTCAGGACAGTTGACCCAGGCTGGCCAAAGGGATATTCCCTACCATATGACATCATGATCAGTATGTAAAGTTGGGGCAAAGAAGGAAGGAAGGGATGGACGGATGTTCGGAGTGATGGTGTTTGTCTTCCCAAGAAACCATTACACGTGACGGAGCCCTGCTTCCCTGGAGATGGCTGAACTCCTGCCTGCCCGTGGGGAGTGGTGAATGGATTCCTTGTTTTGCTTTGCTTGTGTGCGGTGGCTTTTGCTTTACCTCTTAAACGGTCTTTATCTCAAACCATGAGTTTTCTCCCTTTTGCTCTTCCAGTTCTCTCCCCCGTCCCACCCTGGGGGAGTGAGCGAGCGGCTGTGTGGTCCTTAGTTGCTGGCTGGGGCTAAACCACGACACCTTGTCTTACAAAATATGTAATTCCTTCCTTATATAACATTGCCTTTTCTGTCCAATGTGTTTCTGCTGACTTAGATCAAGAGGGACATGCTTATTCAGAAATTCAGATGGAGTAGAAGTGTTTATGACGAGGCAAATGTGCAGTGCTGGCCTTTGGAAAAAAATCCGCTCAAATCCAACTCTGTTAGTTGGTATAAAATATCCTGGTAGTACTTTGTCCTTGCTTTCACCGAGAATATGAAAAGCTATGTATAAAATGCTATGGTTCTGTGATGCGCCTCTATTTGGATCTTAGAAACAGGACCTCTCTGTCTATAGATTTCCCAGACTTTATCCATTTCAAATAGAAACTGAGTTTCTCATTGTACTTTTTATATTTTCCTTTTCAAAAGGTGCAGTGCAGCCCTGTTATTGTGAGTAATTCCTGCTACAAAAAGATCAAATTTTAGTTTGAGGAATGCTAAATAAGGCATCCAATATATTCAAATTTTTTTATAACCTTTTATGAGTGGCACCTTCTTTGGTACACTGTTTTTAATTAAGACTATCATAGCTGTGGATAAATATGAAATCAGTAGTCAAGGTTATAATAGTTCCTTCTGAGCAAACTCTTTGGTAATCTTAAATAGTCAGGTGTAGTTTTATATGTTCCAGAGTTGTATGCTATGTAGTTTTATATGTTCCAAAGCTGTATAGATAGGTTAGCAAAAATTATTTTCTTCGGATTTCTTTTTAGATGATTGAGAATTTTTTTCTAGGATTGTGATCTTTTTGTTTTTCATGTATGCATTTTTTTTATTATATCTGGTGAAATTCAGAAATGGCAGCTTTTCAAGCAACTAGCCTGAGGGGCTTAATACAAACCATAAAAAAATAGTCAAAAACTTGCCTACTTATGTGAACTGATTGAATTGCCCTATGTGTTATTTAGCTATGTTGTGATTATAACTATTTACATTAGTCCAAATATTTATATCATGCACAACTGTGAAAGTATAAGGTGCTAACTAGAGAATGAATATTTTCTTTACATGAGAGGTATTCATCTCTTTTTGAGCAGATGAGGTCTGCATGTTTTTAGGAAAACAATTTTCAAGTTTTCAAGTTTTTTAGGAAAACAAGCACAGCACAATTTCCCAAGGAAACACTTGTTCCTTTTCTTTTAACTTGTGTATCTTATACTTGTCAGCTGGTCTTAAATGTAGAGCAGAACCAAAAGCAGCATTTGTAATTGCTATGTTAATTCCTTTTTATGATTTGGAGTGAGCTTTCTCATTTTCAGACTAGTCCGAGACACCAGTTTGAAAGAGGAGAAAAATCCATATTGTTAACTGTTTAGCCATGGATCCATCTGTGGCTCTGGTGGGCATGCCAGTATCCCCAAGGTGCTGGGCACAAGTCAGAGGCTGCAGGAAATTCTCGTGTGAGGTGCTAAACTCACACCTTGTTTGAATATAGCTTCATTTCAGGGTTATCTTTTCCATTGCAGTGCTTTAAGTCAGACTAACCAATAAATGTCTCTAATAAAAAAAAAAAGCCATGTTCAGTGTATTAGAGCTTTTTGCATTTTAAATTTATTTTCCTCTTTTGCTGTTGTGACCCCTAATTACATAGGCAATTATTTCAGCTTTATCACAGACCAGAAAACAAGTTCCAATACTGGCAAATAAAATACATTAAAAAAAAAAACAAAACAAAAGTCCTTTAAGTCAGAAGGGAATAGGAAAGCATAATGAGCAGAGCAAGTTATGTTCTGTGGGATAGGCCTTCCCTTCCAACACATCTTTGATTACTAGGACTTTGCTTTTGTTTTATGCATTCACAGATACGTGCCTGAACCTTGAAAGACAGCTATTTATATTAATCTGAATTAAAATGTCCGTTTGAAAATACAACAATAAAGCAGTGAGATATATCAATAATTGTGTCAGAAAACTAGGAATTAGATAGTACTTGGCATATGGAGATTGTCATGTTACCTGGTTGTTCTTGTTCATAAATATTTAGAAACAGGCAAGAATGACAAGCTTCATGTAAACTAAAATGTCAGCTGAGTATTTGAGTTTTTATTGCAGTCTTTACAGATGGCTAAAGCTCACAGCCTGAGCTCTGTTTTTCCCTTTGAGGCTCCTGGGATAGAAAACAGGTTCCACCTGTTATATGGGCAGGTGATATTTGCAATGGGCACTAATTGATTTGATGGGCCTATCATGAAAGACAGAAGGACCTTTCAGGAATGTTGTGATATTGTTGTCAAGCAAAATAGATGAGAAGCAATGCACTGTTGTGGGATTTTTGCCATATTGGTAGACATTGTTAGTTTCAATGGAGTTGACTGGGATTTGAAAACAAAACTTGAGCAGACTCAGAATAAATTAGAATAAAATCAAGGACAATACTTGCATGATGCCTTCTGAGGAAAATCTGTAAACTTTCGTACAGATCTAACTGACAGAGACCCTGTTCTCATGCTAATGTTGCCAATAATGAAGAAATGTGGGAACAAAAATACAGTGAGTATGCGTTATACAAGCAGAATTGTGCTGAACCAGGCTGAATAATGGTGTTCTCTGTGGGTTGCCAGCCAGCCCTTTAATGCTTACTGCAACTGCAAAAGCACTTGCTAATCCTGCACTGGGAATTGTTTTTCTAAATCACATTGGAACTTTGATTTCATTGTAATAGGGCAAGGCAAGGGAGGCTTGGGTCTGAGATTCAGGACAGATGGTTTGTCTTTTTGGAAGAAAGGTGCTTTGTAATGGTGTGTCATGCTGGAATTGCAGCTGACAACAGCCCACATGAGGACCAGCGCCTTCGGAGAGCCACTTTGCTGTCTAACTCCTGAGCTCTTTTCTTACCTGGTAAGACTGACTACTACAGAACCGCCACTCTCGTCTTAACTTCTGAAAGTTACTCTTGAAAGCTTTTTTTAAAGTTTGAACTTCAGCGTTTGGCAGTGTCATCTTACCTTCTAAAGCAGTTGCATCAGAAAGTCAGTTCTTAAATGCTGTGGATGGAAATATGCCAGTTTCCTAAGCATTTAGATGGAAAGATGTAGCTGAGGGCATCCGTTCAGCATAGCTTCATTTTTCCCTAAAAATCCACACTGAACTATGCTGTATTTTGCGGATCAATAGATAAATATTGTGAGGGCAGGAGAAAAGGAGTTCTGTTTAAGTGACAAAATATGAAGCTCTATTAGTGATGCTTGTGTAGACGTATCTGAGTGTCAGAGTGGGGATTTCACAGGATTGGAAAATGAAGAAAAGCCCACATTGTTCCCCACTGAGATTTCTGTTCTTGGGAGACTAGAGAACATTGAAACATACATAAAGATGAACTATTGCTGAAGACAACTGAGAGAGTTTTGTAATAATGTTGAGTGCATGTGGAAGCACTTAGCTCTGTGGATGACTGCTGACTGCTGTAGGAAATGATCTTTCTGCTTAGGGGAAGACAAAGTGGTTCAGCTCCTGTGGCTGCCTGGCAGGCTACCCAGGTAAAGGCATCTTGCATCAGAATCCTTCTGCCATTCCTTTTTTTGCCCATTTTGTTGCTTTTTAATGCCAGCTTTAAGGGAAGGGATCTTTCTCCTAAAACCTGCAGCAAAAAAGCCCAACTAAATTGGGCAATGATGAGCGTGTAACGGTTTCAATCAGCTTTGCAGTGTCTGTATAAATTTCTATTAAAAATGTGAATCCAGCTGAAAAATCCTTCATAGTCATTATTTTTAAGGTAACTCTCCCTAGAAATATACTCGTAGGCTTAAAAATCCAATTTAACTGCAAATTTCAGAATTTAAACCTTTTAGTTTATAATAAAGTTCTGCATTTGCTTTTCATTAATGTGTAATGTTCCTATTGCTTAGTTATTGATCTACTAACTAAACATAAGAGCATCTGTGAGAGTACTTAAATACAATGTACAGATTTCAAAATAATAAAAGCAGGGTTGTAAACTATTAAGAGCTAATAGTGGGGAATGCTGCCTCAATTCTTTATCAGTGACAGGATGTACACAACAGTACTAAACAAATAAACCAAGTCCAAACACAGCTAATTCATGAATAAAAACAAGTCCACAATGTATTTTTTCCTAATCCCTGGCTATGGTTTTTGTTTATTTCAGTTGTAGGTCATTTCTTAGATGTCTGTTCACTTCTCACCAACTATGAGTCCTCAGATACCCTTTTATCTGACTTGGACATCTTTATCTTGTAGTCAAGCAAAGAAGTGTACAGGTAACTTCATTATTCATTAAATTCTACTATTGCTTTTAATTAAAAGTCTCTATGAAATCAACACTGAAGTGTCTGCCTGTTATGATTATAGGTAAGTTAATAAACACTCATTTGCCGTGTTCATTAAGAGAATCTAATGTTACTGCTCAGCATTTTTGTAATCACAGTCTAAAGCCTACAGAACTTCTTCATAAATCAGATTAAAAAAATACTTTTTTTTATAAAGCTAAATGACGTTATACATAAATGTTTCCAGATAAGATCCAGTGTAAGCTACTCCAGAGATAGAGAGCATCAATCTTAGGTGATTCATTTCCTCAGCTACTCCCAATGCAATTTGGTGAATACATAGTCTCTGCAATAAAAACTTTTCCCAAAAGGCTGAATATTTACACTTAGATGTACTTAAGTAAAAAAACTGCATCATCTCTTGCGTAAGAGCTATGTAAGTTGCATTTGAAAAATAAAATTAAAGAACTTCATTACACCGCATTCATTTTTTTAAAATGAACCATTTCTCTCAAAAACAGTGTTTTTTCCTTACTTCAATACAGAAATCACAAGGGAGTTTTCTCATTATGGCATCTACTATGTATTTTACTGTCCTTCAGTTTTTGGGGAAATCCTTATTGTCAAATTTACTGCATGCACATTCATAATCACATTTCAGAATGCTGGCTTTTATTTGTCCTAGCTGCAGGACAAGGAACTGTGATTTGCATGAAAGAACTGAAAGTCAGGAGTGATTTTTTTTTTTTCCTTCTGGCACTGATTTCTTCTGTTTCCTGGATCGAAGATGGAGAAAACGGTAATTTCCATGCCAAGAAATCATTTTAGGTATTGGAATACAAAGTAATTTGGAAATCTGAACTTAAAAGCTAAAACTGTGAGATCCCTTGTGTCTTTTTTTTTCTAGTTTGCAAAAAGACAACCAAGGAGAAATTAGAAAATATTGTGCCATTCTTGTATTGTAAAACAGAACAAAATTTTCTTTAGGAAAAAAATATGCTATCTAGAAGAATGTCCGTGGGTGGAGCTCACTGCTCTTGCACCTTTCTCGGATTGAGACTGAAGATTGGGGCTTCAGGGATTAGGGAGCAGTGATCATGGCACCTTGATGGAGACAGGTAGATATGGCTGGTGGCAAAGAGGGCAGCAGGAGGAAGGTGAGATGTCCTTTGGTCTATGTTTCAGGGCATTCAGGATGAGCAGCCAAAAGCATTCTTGGGGGAGCAACAAGACTACAATGACAGGAGATGGACAACATGTTGAACAACTTGGAGATAAACAAACAGTTGTTAAAAAAGAGAAATGCTGTTTTGTTTGGGTTTTTTCCTATAGATGTTGCGATTTAACCCAAGCCAGCAACTATGCCCCAAACAGTCACTGGCTCACTCCCCGCCCTGCCCAACACCACACTTCCCCCCCGATATGTGAAAGAATCTCCACGGTAAAAAGTGAGGAAACTCATCGTTTGAGATAAAGGCAGTTTAATAGGTAAAGCAGAAGCTGTGCACACAAGCAGAGCCAAACAAGGAATCCATTCACCGCTCCCCATGGGCAGGCAGGAGTTTAGCCATCTCCAGGGAAGCAGTAATGATTTCTTGGGAAGACAGACACCATCACTCTGAATGTCCCTCCACCCCCTCCTTCATCCCAGCTTTATATACTGGCCATGACATCATATGGTAGGGAACATCCCTTTGGCCAGCCTGGGCCAGCTGTCCTGGCTGTGTCCCCTCCCAGCTCCCTGTGCACCCCCAGCCTGCTCGCTGGCAGCCCAGCATGAGAAGCTGGACTGTCCTTGACCGCTTAGCAACAGCTAAAAATATCAGTGTGTTATCAATGTTCTTTTCATCCCAAATCCAAACCTCAGCACTACATCAGCTGTCAGGAAGAATATTAACTCTATCCCAGCTGGAACCAGGGCAATAGGCCAGTATGGCTGAGTATACCCAATCACTTCCTGTGCTGGGAATCAAAGGTGTAAAGTAGCAGTTGATATCTACAAAACAGGGTGAGGACTTTGCTTGTGAGAAAAGGCCTGTTAGCCACATTTAGAAATAATGAAGAAAAGCTGGCATGTTTGAGTTGATAAGTAGACTTTGAAAACATGAATTACTCAATAGCCAGCAATTTGATTGACTTGAAATGCTAATATACAATTAAAGGCACAAAATGCTTTATATCTCTGTGCAATCTGATTCCTTCTTACCATGTTCCTTTTCTTTCCACAGCCCAATTCAGAAATTATCTAAGTGTTAATTAAGATATAAGCTATATTATGGTAGACAACTGATTGAGTTAGGGAGCAGTAGAAACTCAAAGGCTTGTTAGTCGCTTCACTGTGCAAGAAAAAGTTCTCCTTAATAGCCTGTGTCCCTCAGCAATGCTAGGAGTTGAGAGTTGCCTTTGCCTTGTAACCATACAACATAAGCTTCTCCTGCGTAGAACGAAATAACAAAACTGGTAAATAGTATGTTTTGTGAGAGCCACTTACTAAATCTGCACTAAGTATGGGAAAATAGACCGAGAAACTGTAGCTGTTGTGGGTTATCTTGCTAGGTTCTTGGTGTTACCCTCTCAGAGTGGCTGTATTTGTTGTTTGCAAAGAGCTTAGTATTTATATATGAAACAGTAAATAGCATACCTAGAAATAATACTTTACAGTCTTTGTCAACATACATCTTTCACATGATGCTGCACTGGCTGAAGATCAGACAAAAGATTTAAGACTTAGTTCTTGCTCAAAATAGAGGCCGGTCTTCAGCTATTCAGTGTAGCTTTCACTATTCAATTTCATGTACTCCAAAAGAATATGTTGCTTATACCATAATTGTATGGGTTTTTTTGGGAAGCTCATTTGTACTTAGGATCCTAAAATAGATCAGTTTTGTATGTCCTACTTGCAGAAAATCTCCCAAACACAATAGGTGAAATGGCTGGTTTTTTTAGTAGGCTGGATTTGTGTTATAATTATAAATTAGGGAAGAACAGAGCTAAATGAAGTAGGATGGGAGCAGTTATCAATATTCTCCAGGCTGTGCTGACTGAATTGGTCACAGTTAAAAGGGAAAAGATCCTTTGCTTTAGGAAGCTGAAATTACTAGTGTTTATGAGGTGGCATCTATCAAAGAAGAAGAGGCTGCTCTGTGAGCAGGTCAACTGATGAACTTGGGTCTCCTGCAGGTTTGTGCTCTTCATCCATCCCTATAGCTGTTACCTCAGATCTTTTGGGTTTTTTATTGCCTTTTCAGCTGCTTCCCTCTCAGGGACACAGTATCCCTCCACTGTGATTCTTCCAGCCTATTCATCTGTCCTTTGCCTGGCTGGACAGAAAACAGCCCTGCATTTGGCTACTTTGGCCTTGCATGCTGTGTGTTGACTCCAGGGTTGCTCAGAAAAAAAATTAACTGAGAAATTGCTGAGGCTTGTGCCTTTTCATCCAGTAAGACAGTAGTTTGGACCTCACTTGTTTTTCAGAGTGCTTGTTATCATGAAGTAGGGGGACCTTTGTGGCTTGGAAACTCCTACTCTTCTTCTATGTTGGGCTGAAACAGCCCAATGAGAGCAACGTTTCCTGGTGGCTCCCTCAAGTTCAGTTTTGTTGCGTAGCCAGAGTGAAAATCAGCTTTGGCTTTCTTGGACTTTCACAAGTAAATTAAATGCATGGTAATTAATGCTTTCTGGTAAACAAAATAATGTAATTAAGTCACTAACTACTCAGCTTTTTGAAGCCCACTTCCTTAGCTTTGTTACCTTATTTTCAGTTTACTGGAATCCAGGTAGAATCCCTTTCCATGTGGTAGACGTTTTTTTCCTAGGTAGTCAATATCATTAATGTAAAAAAGACTTGTTTGTTTTTATAGTTCTATTGTTAGCTTGCTTATGACAGGAGTAAAAATAGTCGATATTCAGTAGTCATAATTGCTATGAAGGGATGCTGACAGAAAAATACATTGCAAAGCTTCGTGCTAACATGCCAGCTGTCAGTACTGGATGTCTCTACTTTTCAGAATTATTGTCACCCTTCACTGTCCAGAAGGAAAAAAAATAACTGTTAGCAGAAGTAATTTCCAAGGACCTAATAGTCAAGAGGTGAGTATCAGTTTGTTGTAACACATTTTAATGTATGTTATTTTTGTAACATTATCTACTTCTCAGGCAAATTAATTCTCGAAAATGCAGCTTTTTGTACTGAACATAGCTGTTTCAATGGGTATTTCCTATGAAGATGATCGTAAATTGGAATGCTGGTGAACATGCAATTTAGGGCTTCCAGTACAGAAACAGCTGTTGGCATTGACTGCTTGTGTATACTTTGTCAGTGAGGGTTTATTGCTGCCCTGGGTGAGCCATTTTGGCATTCCAGGATATTCTCAGTCTTAATAGCTGCCCAATATTTAAACAGGGAGAACAGCTTGGATTTCAGGCCCTGAAAGCTCTGACATTCCTTTCTTGCGCAGTCCCAGAGGGCCATGTGGTGCCTTTAATTGTGAACAAGTAAACATTAGTCTGGTGGCTCGAGCAATTCAGGAGATGAAATGAGACAGAAGTTGTCTCTGCAGGTGGATTAACAGTTGCTGCCAAGTACCTCTTTATCTTACTATCTCAGAGCAAGCCTCAGAGATGAGGCTGAATAATTTCCAGTGTCATATAAAGACTGGCAAGCAGCAGGAGATATTTTTTTCTGATTCTTGTGAAAGGCTGATGTAGTGTTTGTTTCTGAAGACTTGAATTTGAGAGAGAAAAAACACTTTTGATTCCTTTCTCCAGTCATTTACATTTGCATACCTACATTCATCTTAATAAAGCTAGAATTTGCATACCTATTTTTGAGTGTAATTGGAAGCAGAAAGCAATTAACCCTTTAAATGCAACTACCTATAATTTAGCTATCAATTAACTTTGTCTTAGTGCTTTGCAAACTGTTACAAATAAGTAGGACAATCTGTCTCGAACAAGTAGCTTGGAAATGTATTTACCGGTCTTATTTGCAGATGTGTGTTTTTGAGAAAAGCTTTAAGGAGGGAAGAGAAGGATGATATGTGGAAATAGCTCTGACAAAAATAAAGCTCTTTCTCCCAGTGCAATCCTATTCATATATGAGGATCTTCCTGCTTCCTCACTTTTTTCGTCTGTAGTTTTACCATGCTGTTACTGCTTATGATACATCCTAAAGATGAGATTTCCATAAGTAGCAAAGGCAATGCAAGAAGAGCAATTATGCTATATTAAGTAGAAGATAAAGGAGATATCTTTAGAAAAAAACTATTCAGTACTTAGCTGAGCTATCTTCACTCTTCAAACAGTTTTATGGCAAGCTGACTTTTCCAATTCTTCTATACTCATGTCAGTAATTGAAGGAGGGATGCATTTTCCCATCAGCCGTGCATTGGAGGCTCATGCATCAGCAGGCCATGTCTGCTGTGAGTGCATATCTGTGACTATAGAAGGAGACTTGCTTTCTAAAAATACATAGAAAACAGATCAAATGTGTGTCATCGATGCAACTGAACCCTGAGCTGAGATCTAGCCATCTTTTATGAGTTAATGAGGGTCACTGTGGGTCAGAACTTGAATGGATACTTCCAGGAAAAATAGAAGTGTAGCAGGAAGTACTCTTTAGCGCATCCCTAAGTGGAGCTTGCCCTTTGACTCCGTGATATGATACAGTCTGAAAGATGCTTATTGTTTATGTGGTCTTCTGGGTTGGTATCCAAACAGATCAATCACATGTAGAGCATGGAACAAAACATAGCTTCAGTCTGGAAGGTCTGGCATAACATGATGATAGGGCATGTAAATATCTGGTACATCTGATGGGCACCAACACAAGCTGGGGGAATAAAAGAACTCTGATCTGTTTAAAAATAAACCAGGTTGCTGAAAAAAAATTTGTTTTCTTTTATAATGTACCATTGGTGAATATATGTTTGCACAATTAATAAGTAAATAGTGGAACATATTCTTCTAAGAAGTTGTAAAAACTAGAACAGTAAATGGATTAAGAAAGGAATACAGTAGCTTCATGAGGAAATCCATTAGTGGCGGTAATATACAAGATTTGAAGGTAACCTTCTGTTCAGCAACTGCTAGTTTGCAAAAGCCTAGCGAGTACACCAGAAGGAGGATCATTCTGTGCATGCCTTACTTCCTAAGCTGCTTTTCCTCAGCACCAACTCTCTGAGATAAGACACTAAACTCAGGGCATATTTTCCTGACCCCATGCAACCGTTCTTACAACAGTATGCACATACAACAAAAAGGGTGTTCTGTAAACCTTTATAGCATGAAAAACTGCTTTGTTAGTCCATAGCTTTTAATAAAATGAGGAATTATGAGTAGCAGGGAATTTGGGAACTGGCAGTAGAACAAGGGAAGTGAAGAAAGCAGAGGGGTAAAATGAAGTGTGTCAGGGAAGACATCAGGGTCTGTCAATATAATTTTATATCACATAAATCCATTGATACCAGAAAAAACTACTCTTAATTAACTTTTCTCATAGAACTGATTGATTTCTTGTAAGCTTTACTGAATGTCTATTTTTTCAAATCCCATTGCTGAGAAGTGTTCACTAATCCTAGCTCATAACCATGATTTTCTGTAAATGCACCCGATTATCAGGTGACAAAGACCTGGACTGAGACTCCAGTCTCACCCAGTAAATGCCATTCAATCGAATATCAGTGCCACTCTGCATCTGAAGCAGCAAGGCAGCTAAGGGGTATCCTGTCTCATTCATCCTTGATAACTGTACCCAGACCATTTTAAATTTCCTGGTCCCTTGAGAGAATCGCAATACAGAGCATAAGACTTCCATCATATTGCAGTGTTACCAGGCCAGCAGAGATACTGCATAGAAGCTGATAAAATCAGTTGACTGAAAGACTTTTACCTATCTTTGTGAAATAGTTTTTTTTCTGATCTTTGCTTTTCATTCTTTGCATGCTAGACTTAAACCTTCTTTTGACAGATACACTTTCAAAGTTTTAATTTCAAAATCTCTTCAATCTTTTTATATTCAAAAGTAATGCATGCTGAAGTCAAACTGAGCATGGTGAAGACAGACACTTTGAAATAAAATCCTTGAGATTTAGGCTAGCGCAAGAAATGAAGCATATGGGCAGTTGTATGAAGTATGCAAGTTCGGAATGTTGTACTATCATCGAAAGCTCTGTAATGACTGAATGCTATCTCTGTGCAATCTTTCAAAGTAATTTTCTAATCTTGTCTGGAGGTACAGATTCCTTTTCAAAATTAAAATTTTAGGATTTCTCACCACCACCTTCAACATGTGAATGACTTAACGAAGCAGCTTCTGGTTTTCATACAAAACATTGTTTTAAGCCAGCCTCAGAATACCTCTGTTAGCCCTGAATTTTGTCCATGGCAATCTCTTCTCATCTCTTGCATCTCCTTATGGGTATTAACATGATAATTGCACTAAATTCATCAACACAAATAACCTGTGCATTAGTAAAGGACTTTTGGTCTATGAAGGAGACTTACATTTTCCTTGGCAGTATGAGGGAGCACACAGAGAGCAGCAGAAGCACTGATCATGTATTTACAGAGCTGTAAGTACAGACTTAAGTTTTCCAGTAAGTCAGCAGGAGCACTCCTCATGCAGTTGCTCTGAACTGCTGTGGCTGCAAGATGATGTAGCTTACCTCCAGAGGGGCAGGACTGGAAGTGGTCTGTACTCCTTAGACTGGAGAAGTTTCCTGGTGGTGATGTGAGGATGTGACCCT
This sequence comes from Phaethon aethereus, assembly GCF_964289735.1. Classification (NCBI taxonomy): domain Eukaryota; kingdom Metazoa; phylum Chordata; class Aves; order Phaethontiformes; family Phaethontidae; genus Phaethon; species Phaethon aethereus. Next base: position 99,294,553 of record NC_138575.1, on the reverse strand, counting down.
GGCATAATCACCTGTTCCACAAATAAATGCGGTGGGTAATGATATGGGCAGAGCACTGCTTCTGCATACCTTCGCTTTAAACACAAGCATGGGGAAGCGATGTTACTTCCAAGGAAAAAGCTTTGGGAGGCTCAACATACAGAAGAAGGATTTTGAGTGCTGAAGTGTTTGATGCTGAATTCTTGTTGCTGCTTCAGAAGGTGAATCTAAACTTTTAATTATGATGGTGTGTTGTTGCCCTTCGAGGCTTCCAAATAGGGAAATTCAGTATCTACTGAAGGGATGTTAAAAACAAACCTCCTGTTTAAGATGGACTTTGTGTTAAATGAGGTGTAAAAACTAAGCCAAAGAATCTGTCTCAAGCAGGCAAGTTTCACTTAAGTGCTGTTGAGAAAACTACATAAGATAACAATGAGCTTTATAGGACAGAGTGCTGTGGAAGGGGGCAGAAGTGGGGGACATGTCTAGCTATAGCTACACTGCAGACTTTTTAATGCATTATGTTAATTTATACATGCACAAGTGTTGACCTGTACCAGTAGGTGAAATGTGCTGACACAGTTCTCTAGACCTGCCAGCCTAAATTTTCATAGACGTTCTCAATGTTTTGCTTTTGGCTTTCACTTTTTTTCGCAGCTCCTCCTTTTGCTACGTTATGCTGATGGAAGAAAAATAAGTCTGTCTTTTGAGGTAAGTAACACAGTATAGCAGACAAAGCACTAGATAAGGCTTGAGGAGAATTCTCCTGCTTTTTAAGGTTGGCCACCAAGTTGTTGAGTATTTGGCACTTCACATCAAACTAGGCAATGGGATATACCTGCATTTGTAAAGCTTTGGTGTTGTGTCACACCGTGCCTTTTATCAGCAGTATGTTTACAAAAGAGGTGGTCATCCCTGCCACTAGTTGAGGAGGGAAAGGCTGCATTGAAATAGTAGATTAAACTTTGATAGCCTTTTTTGGCCTTATATTCAGATAACTATACTTCTAATGGCAAGAGAAGAGGCATTTAATTATGCCCAGAAATACTTGCATAATATTTTAGTCTCTTTTGAGGAAGTATACTATCTGAGATAAGCAAGCTGTATTTTTAAATCCTGTTCCCAGGAAAAGACATATATATTTAATTAAGCTTAATAAATACAATTTTCTAACGTATATGTGTGTTTGCCTATAGATGTACATACACTGTGTCAGAGGCTGTAGAAAAGAATAAAAGCTAATTTAGTGTAGGACATTATGTAGGATAGTTGTGCACATGGTTCATCTGATAAAACCTGTGTGGTGTTTATACTATTTTTGGTGAAGAGTCAGGACTTTTCAGTGGCACATACAATATTGTTTCCTGTGTAAATAAGTACTGAAGTCCTGAAAAAAAGAGGATTTGAACAGAAACATTGCCACAGAAGAGCTAGCAGGAGCAGCTAAGGAGTGACACATTTAAGATGTTAATTTTCTCAGTGGCAGTCAAATGATAGGAAGTCTGTAATGGTATCTGCAGAGGGGAGTTAACAGCTGTTGTCTTCTCTTGGTGGATGACCAGATTAGAGCTGATTCCTCAGGCGGTGCTAATTAGTGTATGGAGAAGAATGAAGTGCAGAGAATGGTGGTGTTTGTCATTCTTGATGCACAGCAGACAACATTTAAATTGCAGTTCGGTGGTGGAATGCCCAAAATTATTTTCTGTGTGTCTGTGTAATGCTGTATGCTATCAAAACCACAGTCTGAACTAGATCTCTTTCACTGCTGCTACTGTATATAAAACCAGAATTCTTCATTTGCTGTTACAAAAACAGCAAGAGATGTACAGAAAAGTCTTGGAGAAAAAGCTTTCAGTTCTAATACTTCTGCATACCAAAAAAAAAAAAAAAAAATTAGAAAGACTTCTTATATCCCCGGCTAAATTTACACATCCACTGGTATAAAGAATTGCAACTGCAGCATGCGTGCTTGATTGTGTATATTACAGTTCATTAACCAGCCCTCAAGCTGACTAATTGTGCCAGATGGTATAATTTCTGTGTAAACTTGACTTGCCGTGAGTGTTACTATGTTGATTCTGATATTTATCTGCGGTAAGTGTAGGGGGGGGAGGGTTTCTAATTCACAGGCACCTTCCCTGAAAAGACCAATTGCAGATGGAAACAATTTAATGAGTTGTGATTCCAGATATATCGACAGGAATGTGAACAGTCAGCATACATCAGGGGAGCTACTGAAGAAAACAACAACCTTCAAAAAGCTTCTAATCAGCCTTTGAGCATGCTCATTTGGAGTTGCAAGGAGGTTCACGATCGTGGTTTGATGGCTTACAGGAGTGAGAATTAATGTTCTAATATGAGTTCACTTTAATGATAAACCTCTAAAATACACAATTCCATTTAATTTTGTGTTCACACAAAGATATTGGACTCCACCCTACTTCTGCTCTCTTACCTAAGTTATCTAAGGAGCATGTTGCTCCTTAGCCAAAGACCAGCACTTGGAAAATTTATCCCCTCTTGTCCACGCCCTCTCCCTGAGCTGATGTCGGTGTAAATTTAGCAGTGATGAATGTTAGATTGCTTTCCTTAGGGACTCAGTAGAACATCCTGAGTTCCCTCCTGACTTTAGAATAAGAAGAGTTTTATTTATCTAGGTAACTTGTCATAACAGGTAAACAAGTCAAATCAATCCCATAAAAATTTTGCAGGGCAGTGAGTGGAACCACTTCATCTAGCCTGAATTTAACTGAAGAGGTGACTTGCAAAACCCGGTGGGGCACTTCTGTTAGAATTATCCCTCCAGTGATCTTCACGCAATTTAGAGGCTGTGACTTCAGAGGAAAAGAATGATTACCCAAAGGGTTCCTTCTGTAAGTACATTTTGTTCAGGAAAAAAAATAATTGGAGCCAGGGAAAAACCCTTTAATGGAGAGAAGGCAGTAATAGTGGAACATTCTTCTATTTCTTCAAGCCTACTTCGTGTCCATTTGGCCTACCGAGCTTTATACCTTTTTTATGAAAAGGCAGTATTGACATTACATAGAATATACTTAACTCTGTGAAATTTGCAGAAATCCAATGCTTTATGCTCTTAGCATTCCTCTGTAGGCTGTTTCTTCCACAAAGCATCACAGAGATAAAATATTAGCATGCAAGGTTTTGAAGCTGAAGAGGTAGATAAATAATTTCGGAAGCAAAGTTAATATGCCTCTGAAGACGCTGCAGCCACTTAAGATATGTATTGAATAATCATGTTGATAAGCACATGAAACTGGAAGGTAAAGATCCTAAACTGTAGTGGGATTAATTTTTAACAGGCACAAATAATCTGTGTGCCATACTAATAGAAACTAACAAACCACCATACAACCCCATTTTTTCACAGACAAGGGAATCAGGGTTACAAAACAAAGCCAGTCTAAAATAAAAGCTAAAGTCTTATTTTGTTTCCTGTTGCCTAATGGAACTAATTACATAGTCAAAAACTGCCAGAAGACAAGTTTTTACAGAAAGACATATCAAAAGGCAAATCTTACTCTACTTAAATTTTGCCATGGCACAGAGCTTATCTTTCAATTTTCGTGGTAATTAATTCCCTTCTCTTTTGTGTCTGAACAAAAACGGCACAATCTTAACTGCTTCTTGAAACGCCTTTTTTTTTGGGGGGGGGCAACAGTCAAGGCTGGATAATTTAATTTATTTAAAAAATGTAGTTTGGAGTTGTGTACTTGGGAGGCTTGTGTGCCTGTTGCTAGGTTTGCCTTTCACTGCTATGGCAACCGCCGGGAAGCAGAGCTCAGTGGGAGATGGCCATGCATCTCAGAGGACTCTGTGTCCTTGGGGTTAGTGGGCAGTTCTGCACCCAAGAGTTTGAGCGGAGACGAGTGTTTTTAACATCCTGTGGCTTGAGACCCACATGTCAGTCCTGTTCTTGCTTTCCCCCGGGACCAAAACTGGCAGAGTCTGAGCAGGCTCTTGCCGGTTTCTTGGTGGAAAAAGAAAATGCACGCGTAGGGCATGAGAGCCAGGCAGGAGTTTTTAAACTTGTCAGGACTGTGTACGACCTCACCCCTCAGCACCTCGAATTATCCAGAAATATGTCTGAATGCAGCTCATGGTATTTGCCTGAGATGCCTTGATAACTTCCAATGTTTATTCCAAATATTAATTACCTGACTTCTGGCCAGTTGAAGTGTTTACTTCTCTGAGCACAGTAATTCTCTGTGAAAAGCTGTGTTCTGGCAAACTGTCACTTGTCAAAACCGGTGTCTGAGCTGGAGCGACTCCATGACTGTGGCCCCATGAGCATGTAAGGGACAGTGAGCCTGCGTGCACGGCCTGGGGATGCACCCACTGCCCAGGGAGGCGGTCACCCTGCCCCTCTTTCTCCAGTCTTTGATGATTGACTCAGACGTACCTTGGTTTAGGTACCCTGTTCCCTTTGCTTGACTTTGGGGTTGCACCGGACCTCGTCCTGTCGGTAAAGGCTTACACGTGTACCGTTACTGAAGGAAGCCTGGTTTTCCCCTTGCTGTAAAAGCTGGGGCGCCTGTGCTGCCCTTGCACAGCAGCCGAACAACGCGGAGGGCTTTCCTCTGCCCGCTGTTGGAGGGTTCAAAACAGACTCTTCTCCCATGGCTTCCAGCGAAGTGCAGTCATCCCGAGGTATAGCCCGGCTGGAATGGGGCACGCTACTGCTAGTGGTTGCTGCTAGGAAAGGATGGCAAGATGTCAGGCAAGGGGTGTTAAAAACCCTTCACAGCCCCTCTGTTGGAGGAGATTTTTAATTTAGAGGCAGTAGTTCTTCGCTGAGGATGGACAACTGTGTTATTACATGTGATGTGGTGGTTGCTCCTCACTATTTTCCTTTTATGTGTGATTTTGGAGGGTGAGGAGCAGAGGGCGTCTGTTTTGGGTCCAAGAGGGCCAACCCTACCCTGGGATGCATTAAGCACAGTATAGCTAAGTGGTCAAAAGAAGTTATTGTCCCACTACACTCAGCATTGGTGCGTCCTCACCTTGAGTACTGTGTGTGCAGTTTTGGGGTCCACAATATGAGAGAGATAAAAACATTAGAAAGTGTCTGAAGGAGGGAAACAAAGATGGTGAAAGGATTAGAGGGCATGACTTACAAGAAGCGACGGAGGATACTAGGTTTTCTCAGTGGAGAGGAGGAGACTGAGGGGTGACCTTGTTGCTGCCTACAACTTCATCATTAGGTGGAGCGGAAAGGAAGGTGCTGATCTCTTCTCTCCAGTGCCCAGTGATAGGATGCGAAGAAATGGCTTAAAGCTGCATCAAGGGAAGTTCAGATGGGATATTAGGAGAATGATCTTCACTGAGAGATTGGTCAAGCCCTGGATCAAGCTCTCCAGGGAAGTGATCAAGGCTCCAAGTCTGTCTGTTCAAGAAGTGTTTTGACAACGCCCTTAAATATATGGTTTAACTTTTAAATTGCCTTGTGTGAAGCCAGGACGATCCCTGCAGGTTCTTTCCAACTCTGGGTATTCTATTTATGTGTTTCCTTCTTTTAGCTGGAAGAAAAAATTGGACATTAGGATATTTATATGATAGTGTAACTTATATTTGCTTGTTTTTCCTACATGCCTATATTTGTGAAGCAAGGAAGCTGTATTCCACATTCTTAATGTTTGTAATGCCGTGATTGGAAATGAAAGACCTGGAGAGAGAATATCCTGTTTCTAAGTTTCTTCATGATACTTTTCAACATGTTAATTCTTTTCTTACCCACTGCTTAAAAGAATAAAATCTGTTAACAACAGGCATATGTGATCAACAGCTCCTCCTACTTCAAATCTGTCTTTAAGCTTCACTCTTTGAGAGTCCATCCTACATTAACCTTCTGCTAGGTTTTATAATCAAACCTCAAATGTGTTAACTATGGTGCTGTGCATACGTGTGTGTGTGAAGTTATAAACTTTTGTGTTCGCTAGTCTGTTGATAAGGGTATGATTGAAATCTACTGGCAAAAGTACAAATGTAGATTCTCTGAAAATTGAATGAACAGTTACTTGAAGAGATGCACAAATAATTGAACTTTCATCCATTTAGGAAATAAAGCATGCTGATTTAGCTGATACTTTGGAATGAATTGAGATTTCCAAATTCTGAGGACTCAATCAGTTCACAAAATAAGTCAAATAAAAAGATGGTGCTGAATGAGTCAGTGGCTTAACCGAAGAAACAAATGTGGTCTAATTCAGTTTTTCCATTAATACATTGTTTAAATTCATCCCACTTTACATTGGGGTAGGCTTTTTAGGGAAGGTTTAGTTTACTTGATTATGAGAAGGTTAACATTGCTTTCTCTGATGCTGGCTTTTAGAATTCAGCTCAGATATGAGGGTTTGGGTTTTTTGTGTTGTTGACTATAGAATGCTTCACTCTGGTCCATTTTCAAGGCTGTGCCTCTCTGTCACATATGTCAACTATCTGTGTGTCTGGAGGGATTGCTATCACTCCAAGGGTTTTTTTTTTTTGTTTCAAGCAGAATATCTGAAAGGGAAAAGGATGCTGAAAGCTAACAAAGAAAATAAGATTCAAAAAGAAGCAACATACCCACAGGCTATTTCTGACTGATACGCATTCAAGTGGCTGTGCTTTTTTGCAAGTGAATGGCCAAAGGAATCTTTCCTGTTTGACATTCTCCGCTGCCTATCACCTGTGCCACACAAAGACTTTTAGTCTCCATCCTCTGAATAAAACGTATTTCTAGGTCAGGCACACCTCACACTGAAAAAGGAGAGAGATGGAAGGAAGGAAGGTTCAGTGCTCTTCTACTTTTATGCCCAGGCATAAGGTTAATGGATTAAGATCTGTTTACTACTGTCAGGTGTGAAAACTAATGGTAACTATTTTCTTTTTAAAATGAATGCTGATCCTTACCTGGAAGTAATTTCAGAAGTGATTGCATATTTATGAGTTTTTCTTGGTAATAGGATAAAGGCTTCTCTTACCTGGTTGTGTTCTTACACATATTGTTCAGGAGAACAAGGAAGATAGAGAGTATTGAACACTCAAACTTATTTTCTGCAGGAGAAAAAGCATGCTGTGTGAGCTGCCAAAAGCAAGGTAAACCTTGAACAGTTAGCAGGTAACCCAATATACATTATTTTGCAGTTTAGCTCTGCTAGCTGTGTAAGACTGTCAGTGTAACTCACTGACACTTCAGGATTTTTTTTAAAAAGGATGTAGTTGGAAGTCATTGCAATGTTAAAATTATTTTTTTTTAACTAGACACACATAGGAAAAAGAAATGGATAATTCTACATAGAAATGAATTAATATTCTCTTATTCCACATAGGCATCCAGATAACAGGCAAGGTGCAAAGGTGGCTGTGAACATCTGCCCTTCTTTTTTCTTCCTATTCTATCTTCAGGTTGCATCTTCTCTTTTCACCTCTACCACAACCTGGCGAGGCACGGGGGGTGCACATCATGCCATCTAGTACCATTTTAACTCTAATTCCCTTTTCCTCTCTAATAGATCAGGGTTGCAATTGCTCTAGTATCTTCTGTAGCCAGAACTTTTAGTCAAGTTAAAAATGGACATAAGAATAGTGTGCACAACAGGGAAGATAAATTAATTTATTTAAGAAATCACATGTGTAATAGCTGTTATAAATAAGTTATGTTCCTGGTTCAGCAAGGAATCATAGAATCTTTGGATTGAAAGGGACCTTTAAAGGCCATCTAGTCCAACCCCCCTGCAATGAGCAGGGACACCTTCAACGAGCTCAGCTTGCTCTGAGCCCCGCCTAACCTGACCCGGAATGTTTCCGGGGATGGGGCATCTCCCCACCCCTCTGGGCAACCTGTGCCAGTGTCTCACCACCCTCATTGTGGAACATTTCTTCCGTCTATCTAGGAGAAATCCACCCTCTTTTAATTTGCAACCATTAAGCCCTTGTCCTGTCACCACAGGCCTGGCTAAAAAGTCTGTCCCCGTCTTTCTTAGAAGCCCCCGGGAAGTACTGGAAGGCTGCAGGAAGGTCTCCCCGGCGCCTTCTCTTTTACCAGGCGGAACAAGCCCAACTCTCTCGGCCTGTCCTCATAGCAGAGGGCTTCCAGCCCTCTGATCATTTTTGTGGCCCTCCTCTGGACCCTCTCCAACAGGTCCGTGCCTTGCCTGTGCTGAGGGCTCCAGAGCCGGACGCAGCACTGCAGGTGGGGTCTCACCAGAGCGGAGCAGAGGGGCGGAATCATCTCCCTCGACCTGCTGGCCACGCTTCTTCCGACGCAGCCCGCGAGGTGGTTGGCCTTCTGGGCTGCGAGCGCACCTTGCCGGCTCATGTCCAGCTTTTTGTCCACCTTTACCCCCACCCCAGTCCTTCTCGGCAGGGCTGCTCTCAATCCCCTCACATCCCCCAGCCTGTAGTGATAGCGGGGCTTGCCCTGACCCAGGTGCAAGGCCCTGAATTTGGCCTTGTTGAACCTCATGAGGTTCACATGGGCCCATTCCTCAAGCTTGCCCAGGTCCCTCTGGATCGCATCCTGTCTCTCAGGAGTGTTAACCACACCACTCAGCTTGGTGCTGTCTGCAAACTTGCACATGATCTCACTGTCTATGTCATTGATGAAGATACTAGACAGTGCTGGTCCCGGTGGGACACCACTTGTCACCTATCTCCATGTGGACATTGAGCTGTTGACAACTACCCTCTGGATGCGACTATGCAAATAATTCCTCAAAACAGTTCACCCATCAAATCCATATCTCTGCAATTTAGGGGAAGGGAGATAAAAGTCCTGATTTTTATGCCGAAAACTGAGAGTGTAACTCTTTCAAGAAAATAAAAGGTTGTCTTAATTTGTGTGTGTTTGTATGGGAGTAGGGAGTGAAATGGAGGAGGCAAAATGTTGACTGGATAACTTTTTCGTTTGTTTTGGAGTCCCTGTTGCATGCAACTAATACTCTAGGACTCAAGGCTATCTTTTCTTGCCTCTCAGGCACAACAATAAAACAGTTCTGATAATTCACCTAAATGGTGAAGCATTACTTTAGAGGATTCTTTTATTCCAGTCTGGATCAAGCAAGGCTTTTTTATTACAGACATTTTAAATAGATAGCTGTAGTTATATTATTTCAGTCAGTAGAGATATATTGATTATAGGATTTCTAATTGGTTTTTGTTTAATCAGCTGTATAGAGGACAACAATTGGAGACACAGTTTGCCTGAAAAACAGGGAGGATTGACGGCATTTTGAAAAGAGAATCGTGTATTTTGTGAAACTTCTGAAGTATACAAAAGGGCTTTTCTGCAAATACAGAAATTATATCTCTCTGGGGTAAGATGCTTTAAATGCATAGGGTTTGAGGCATACTTTTTTTCTACAGTGAGGACTAGATGTAGTTTGGGCCCGTTTAAAGTACGGTTCAGAACCATATCAGGGACTCACTCGATGTGCTGGCATGAACCAATCCTATTTTCAAAGTACTCTTCCCTCCCTGCCTGGCCCCGACTGTGCTGAATGCTAGAGGCAGTTACAGCTGAATAGTAACAACAGTTATAGGTAATGTGCTGTCCTGTCTTCCACGTGTCAAGACAGACACAGGGGATTTAATTGCTGCTCTTGTACCTTGTCAAAATGACCAAGGGAATGGAGCGGTTGCCGTATCAAGGAGACTGAAAAGGTTGGGGCTCTTTAGTTTGGAGCAGAGATGTCTGTGGTAGGGTATGACTGAGGCTTATAAAATTGGCGAAGGCAAGAGATGAACTGTTTTTCACTAAATCTCACTACAGAAGAGCTATGAAATTGACTTAAATGGGTTTGAAACAGATAAAATACTTTTTTTTTTATATAGTGCATAGTGGACTTCTACAGGTTGTGGAGACAGACACAATATGAGCAGATGCGAAAAAGGATGGACAAACTGTGATGGATGATGGGCCCAAGTTAAATAGGGGATACACAGGGATATGCCTTTTAACATTCATATTCCAGTTCTTGTAGGTACTAGGGAAGCCCCAGAGGAATGGACTGTAGATAGTGTTGAGAGTCTGGTGTCTTACTGCCACTGGGCAAGGTGTACCATGGGCCTGGCCCAGTAAGGTATTTCTTATGCTCTTAACACAAGTGACAAATTTCATTTAATGATCAGTCCTTTCTTTTTTTTTTCCCTTGGGGTGGGAAGTCTAAGCTGCATTTTGACTTAATTTCTAGTCTCAGCTTGGCCCCCAGCTTGCTTACCTTAGCTGTCATAACACCTCTGAGCTAAAGCTGTGAGCTGCTGGCATGTGCTCATGATTAACATCAATTTCTATGTGCAGTATGGACAGAATGGTGAATTGCAGCTGTGGGCAGGGTCTACACACCAGTCCTGTACCCGATCTTGTCCTGATATAATCAAAGCCAGGCTGCAGGACTTCTTTGTCTCCTGCCTTTGCCCTCTCTCAACTGAGAGCAGTGGTACTTGCTGTTCCCCAGCAGCCAAGGAGATGATGAAGAGGAGAGAGGTCCCAGACTCAGCTGGAAGGCAAAGCTTCCTTTGCCACCTCCCAGCTGAGATTTTTTTTTTTCCCCCCAGGTGTCTGAGTGCACAGCTCAGATCTGCTCTTGTGTTGCTTTTAGTCAAATCACAGGGAATAAAGCATGATGGCAGAGGAGGTCTTGGGCAAATGCCTGCCTCACCTGATGATGATAAACACCAGTGACTGGAAGTCTCTGCTGAGACCCGTGTCTGCTTGTGTGAGTGCTTTACTGATATGCTACGTTTGATTGCGGTTATTGGTTTGAGTGGAGAAATTATTGCTGCCAAGAGTGGCTGTCTCTCAATGGACCTGACCTTGGTATGTTTCCTAATGTGGAGACAGTATGGGCAAAATCAGTAGACTACCTGATCAAAAATACAATGTCAACCTAGCTATTTGAAAGCTTCGAGGTCTCAAACTGAAAGATGTGTGTAATTTATGGGGTTTAGGCAGTCTTTTATTTTCTTTTTTAGAAGATTGGATACCCAGTGTGAAATAATCCTTGTGGAACTTAGCTGTCCACAGCATGTTTCCCAGTGCCAGAAACCACTCTGCCTCCAGATCTGGCCTGAAGAAGATTATCTGCTGTCATTGTGATTTGTTGACCTGAATAACACCTTCAAATACGATGTAAAAATAAACACCACGCAGGGTGTACCATGCAGGTTACTTAAGCAGAAGAACATTATTTGTTCAGGAACTAAAATATCAGGAGCTTATATTGATGTAATAAAATATGTTCTGTAAAAATTGGTTAGAAATGGAAAAGCTTACTATGGGGTCATATAATTAAGGTGTGAAAATCAGTGCTGCTAGGTGTCAAGTTAGGCCTTGATCAAGTAAAATCAGGAAAAGATGTTAATATGGCTGGAGGATGTGAACAATGATATTTAGTTAGGGTAGTAAGTTATAAAAATGTACATTTCATGTGTGTACAACATAACTCATACATGTTAGGAAGAAATGTTTTTTTTGTGAGTAACTTGTGCTAGTAGGTCCCCTTTTCTTTGTTAACTACTTCTAAATCATCTAGTTCTGGACACTTTCAAACAGGAAAGCAGTGTAAATCGGTCATTGATATTTCTTTTTAATTCTGTTTATTTCATTAGGCTTGCAGAACATGCTTTTCCAGGTATTAGGATGCTCTATCCACTAGAATGCTTTGATCTTTTTTTTTTTTTTTAGAAATGTATGTGTTGTGCAAACTGTATTGCAGGAAGAGCCACCTCTTTTAGAGACAAATGCATCCAGCACTGGAGCACTTGTGAAGGAGGTGAGGGACACCACCCTGAGAGAAGCTCAGGGATTTGGTTGCTGGTGATTGGACTGGAAAGGCCTTTAAGGTGTCAGTAGCGCAGAAACGCTACACCATTCATTTTCAGTTCTTCAAGCACTTTTGTCTGTTGCTACTTGTATTTTGGGCAAGGCTTGGCCGTTAATTGGACTGCGTGTATGTGCTTTCAGTGATGACAAGTAAGTGTTGGCCAAGGACAAGCAGCTGTCCCTAGGCAACAGTTACACTTGCAAGTAGATTTTACAGACAAAAGCAATTGTTTTATTGGCCCGAAGACATCTTTGTCTGTTTGGATTAATTGTTTGTAACTGAGACATAATCTTCGAGTTCAGAACGGTTGTGAGAACTGTATGCCATCTATGACACGTCAGTTAAAAAATGAGGTGAAGTTAAAGTAAACAAGGCCACAGGCAGTGTCTGAAACATAGAACTGTGGATTTTGTGTTGGAGTATTAATCCTTATAGCTGGTCCTCTTTTCAGGCTTGGTTTCACATTTTAACCACGGGTGCTTTGGGGGTCCTCAGCTGTCAGATACTGATATTCACAGTTCTAAGGAACTGTTTGTGCTGCATCTGTATGATGGGGACTCCTGTTCTTTGCCAGCTAGACATCCGGCTGAAATGATTTTGAAATACTCTTGGGGGTTTTTGACATAATATGAAACTTGAGTCTTCTTTCTCTAGTACCCAGGCTAGAAATTATTATTCAAGTGCTGGAAATTAGGATTCCAGCAAATGGAACCATTCCTCATTTTTTCTTTTTATTGCCAGAGGAGACAGCTGTCCACTTTTCACCAAGGACTGCCTTAGCAAAGCAACCCAAATTTTCAGAGGCATTTGCAGCTGTAGTTGGCAAGTCCAGCTTTTTATTGGATGTTATCTAGAAACCCTAGATCGAGCAGTTTGGCAGTATCGTGTCCATGTTTTAGAAACTGAAGTAGCCACCATTCATCTGGGAACAAGTCCCAGGAGCTTTGGAGATAGAGTTGGTGTAATCACACACCAAACACAGATGTTCTCTTGTGGTCTCCATATTCCAGGAGTGAAAAAATATACAAGATTATATAAACTTTTATTGTAATGTTTCCGCTTGTAGATTCATTGTTTCAGGTGCTATGATAATATGGATGCAGAGAAAGGGAAGGAGGTTTAGTCAGTTTTCAAGTGGCTTAAAAGCTCCAGACTTTCTGCTTGTCTCCAGTTTTGGGCCAGCCATTGGTTTTTGCATATTCCAAACTAATTGTATTCAGACTAACCATACGTTCTTTTTTTTTTTTAACAACTTGAGAATTGGAGATTTGCTGGTAACAGTAGCATTCACTTGGCGTGGGAGTTCAGTCTGACAAATGTTTTATTCCTCATTTTCCTCAGTTTCCATCTCTTTAAAAGTGTTGATATTGAGACACAACATTTGGGATTGACAATATGTATTTTTAATTTTAATTGTCTCTGAAAATGAAGTTCACAGAAAACATCTGAAAACTGGTGATCTTTGGAGGTATGCCCACTAGGCATGCTGTCCTCATTTTCAAAGGTGGATATTTAGGGATCCTATTTGCAAAATAAGGGTATTATCAGAGCTTGTAATATTTCAAATACAAAAGATATTTTGCTGCTGTGAGCAAAGTTTGAAAGGGGTAATAATTATATCCCAGTTATGGCAGTGTGTATGCCATCCAAAATCTGTCAGGAAACAAATTATTTACCAGCAGACTAATGCAATCTGTATTTCCAAAAATCCTACTTAACATGAGAGCTGCTAAATGCAGTACAGTAAGAGGAGTTGAAATAACTTTGAGATCTATCCACTTTGACCTTAGGTGTAGGCCATATATGCTAGATTCCTAAAATAACTTTAATATCTACATTAGACTAGTTGTCAGGCTGTTCAGCCTCACAGCCTGCTGTGTTTCAACATGACTTGAATAAGCTTTTAGATCATGGCTTTAATCCTAGAGATTTTGAAGCAGCACCACAGTGTCTTTTAAAATACATGGGTATGAAGCAGCTGTTGAAAATAGAATACCCTGGATGAATAGACCTCTCTGTTACAGATATAGGACTTGCTACCATTTTTCCTTGAAAACACATTTCTGCAATGCATGTGCACAAGAAATGTGGATTGATGACTATAGCTTAAATAAACTGCCCTGTAAAGAGCAGTAATGGGCCCTATAGATTAGCTTCCAATAATCTTCAGTAGAACCTTATCACCTGCTCTTAAGTATGGTGCTTTTGCACGTGAATAAAAGCCACATATACAATTGGAGTGCAAAATTGAAATTTATTTGGGGAAATTAGTTCAAGTGGCGACTAAATGTTTTGAATCTCTTAGTCTGAGCCTGCAAGTGTGCAGGCTAAGGTTCACATTCCTAATGAGACTCACAAAGGTCATGGTATTAATAAAATCGGGGTCGTATTTGAGAGAAAATAAAATACCGGAACATGAATGTATAAGCATATGTATTTTATCACAGGGTTCCTTAAAAATAGTTGCTAGTAAAAAAGGATTTCTACCTGAACAAAGAATTGTATCTTTAGTCATTTGTTAATTTAGTAAATCTCAATTTTATCAAATTGGGGCTAAATCCTCAGGAATTCCTCTGACAAAGGGTTCCCTCACAACCTGAAAGATTATCAGGTCCCTGGTGTAAGGTTTGGACCTGCTTGCTCTCATTTCTTCTTTACTGCTCTCTCTTCCTTTTATGTGCAGACCCTATGCACTTACCTGATGAAAAACTTGCATTTATTCTTATGGAATCTTTAGACTTAGATGGTTAACAAAAAGGGGTCCGTAAAAACTCATTAGACAATAGAAGATTGCTATTACCCCTGGACTGAGTCAGGGCAGTGGCAAGTGGCTGCTGCTTTTAGGAACAAGAGTTTCCAGAGAGCTATTACCTTGGAAGTCCCACCCACAGCAGGAGCATCAGGAGCTAACAGCTCTTCCAGGTACTCTCTCTCCAGGTACTGGGGGTTGCCCACAGTGGGAGATGGCATTATCATGCCTGGAAGGAGAATTACAGGATACTGCATTCCCTTCCCCTGCCCATCATAGGTATTTCAATCCCTGAGCTGGCATGGGAGAGTGTCCAATTTGTTCAAAAAGCGTTTGAGGTTGACTGCAGATCAGGATCATTTAACTGTTCTTTATGGCTAACCTATGGCTACCCGTGCCTGCTGGCTCACCCTTAGGCATGGCGAGGCAAACCTTACTGCTTAACCCTTGCAGCTTTGGGTCTGACCTTCTGCTTCAGCCAGCATGACCGGAGTCAGTGGATTGCTTGGGTGTGAGCTGGGAGCAATGCGTTACACTGCATCGACAGTGGTAAAGCGTGTACTTTCTCCCTGCACCTCCTCCTTTTGACACCCATGTGTGTCAGCGTGCTCTCATCTCCCTTTCTGATAGGGAGGATGAGCAAGTCAAAGCCTATGTTACAAGCTGTTTCAAAGCCATTTGCATGTGCTGGTTGCTCAACTGAGACAAACTTGAAAACAGAGCTCAGAGCTGTTGTCTTCCCCTCACTAAAGGCAATAACCTGGGTTTTGTGTCCTCTGCAGAGCAGCAAATGTTCTCAGACCTGTAGGATATTACTTCTTGTCTATTCTCTGTCAAACGAAGCTGAACTTTCCAATGAGTTAAAAATTGTTGGGGAGATTGGATTAGGGGGAGGCAGGGAGAAGAACAGATCAATAGTTCAATCTTTTAAGTAATCTTTCCTTAGGACCCAGTCTTTAAATAAACTTTCATATCTTCACCTCATCTTAGAGAAATTTGTTCTCGCCTTCAATCTTGCAACAAGCGGCAAAGAAGTACACGGTGCTTTCATGCTGCGTATTGAAGGATTCCTTTAATAGCATGAGAGTCCTGTGTTTCTCAAAGGAAGCACTCAGTTCTGTTTCTAAACTTCAGAAGTTGGTTGAGGAGGGGAGAAGTGAGAAGCGGGGAGTCTTGGCAGACTTGTGAAGATAAGTAGCACCCTTGGACTCAAAATTCATTACTGGAATGTTAAAGTATGAAAAATTTGTGTTTATTTTGACATAAATTCTTGGGCCTGGACCAGTATTTAAACTTCGAAAGGTTTGATTCTGCTTCTAATTCAAGTTCAATTTTTTTAGAAGTAAACTAGGTATCAACACGTATTCCCCTGGTAATCCCACAGTGAACTAATAAAGTGGAAGAAAAAAAAAAAGGGAAAGAAAAAGGTTTACTTCAGTTGAAATCGATGCTTTGTGTGCTGGCAGGTTCAAGTATATTTGCACTATAATCGTTAAAGTTGGTTTGTTTTTTTTTCTCTCAGTAATATCCTCCTATGTTGCCTAGGATCATGAATTAACTGTAAAACAGTGTAAAACACTAAATTAACAGTGAAAATATTTTTAAGTTTTTAAGTAAACAACTCTCCTCTTTATTTGGTTGACTACTGATATATTTTGTCTTCCCACTGAACAGTTGTAAACTTCCAGTTTTTTTAGGAAATGTGGTTGATTAGCTCTATCATTTCAATAGTAACTTTTAATCCAGCAATTTTATGTTTTAAATCATTTAATCCAGAAAAGGTTTTCCTGTTTCATCAACTCTAGTTTAAAACAACAACAAAAAATAAATCATGAAAATTTGTTGATTCAAAACAGAGAACCTTGTTTCTACTATTAGAGAGAAGCAGTATTTGAAAATCAGGCAGAAGTCTACTTGGAAGTATGAAGTAAACTGAGTGTGAAACAAGAATAGCTATGACTTGGTTAATAATTCAACAATGAAATTTTGGTAGTTACCATTTAACATAACTAAGGAAAGAATGTGTAGTATGAGAAATAAATATAAGAAAGTTCAATCTTGGGACAAAATTCCAGATCAGATCACATGTAAAAGTGCCCATTATATCATCTTTATTAAATGAAACTAAATAGTTTTGCTAACTATCTGAATATCCCTGTATCTGTTTAAAAGGAGTAAATAGTGAAATATTTTCTCATATACTGTATTGCTGTTGAATTCATTTAACTCTTTCACAAGGCAGTAGCTGGATATATGTGGCAAGACTTAATGAGACACATAATATCACATCTTACAGAGAACTGCTTGTCATGCCTGCACAGTCTTGCACACCTGAATATTTGGCCTTGACCAAGAAGACTTCAAAGTGATATAAGGAAACACCTGAGAAATATTTTCATTTGATATTTTGTGTGATGAAATTAACTTCCTAGACATCATCTTCATTACAATAATCTATTCATATTAAACAGTGCTGCACAAGCTAATCATGCAGCAGGTACCAGAAACACAGTAGAACAGGAAAAACCAAGTTGGAAGATGGGGCAAGCAGTTAGCCAAAGCCAGTGAGTAAAAATACAAATTAACTAAAAACCTTGCCGTGAAAACTCTGTGGCTAGGGATCAATGCTGTTTTGCATACTGAGCTACCATGGCCAGGTTGAAACTTATGCTGGGCATCCTCAACCACTGTATCTACAAACTGAAGATACTTTAAGTCACATTTATTGTTCTGTGTGCCTTGCTAATCCCCATGAGCATGCTGTGGCTGTGGTGTGAGGAGCAAGTTAGAGAAGACTCCCCCAGAAGACAAGCTGTAGCAGAGTTACACTGCGTGTCTTTCACTTGACCTCAGCCAGGTCAGGCTAGGGCAGTGTGCAGAAATTAACCTTTGAGACAATTTTTCTGGGATGATTTCTTGAATGGGAGTTGTTGATAAGAAGTTTACAAAGCCTTCTGAATGTTTGTAAACTATTCATGTATTTTCCAGACATTCTTCCCTGACATGTAAACCCTCTATTTGCACTCACAATCTTGTGAGTTTGAGAAAAGACAGAATGGATCAAAACAAAAGATCTTTAATTTTATTTGGTCTGAAGTAGGCAGGATTACATTTTAAGCTATGAAATATTTAAGTCAGAAGCTACTAAGTAATGGTATTACACCACAGTAAACAATTGAAATAGATCTGATGGTTTATATGCTGGTAAAAGTAGTGATTGCACTTCCCAAAGAAAATTCAGAGGAGTTGACTGAGTAGTTGTTGGTCAGCTGTATTGCACTGACCAGACTTAATGTAAAACAATAAGGAACTACAAAATAATACGTTTTGTCAGTGAAAGTGCTTTTCTATGGTGGCATGCCAGCCATGAAATATTTGCTGCCCACCTGACTGGGATGCCGTAGCCTGACCCTGAGCATTAGCTCAAGTTTTTGTAGTTTGCTAGAAGAATCAGATAACATTTGGTTTTTGCGTCCTGGTCTTGGCTCAAACTAGCAAATAAATTCTTTTTCAATGCCAACTTCATACACTGTACCTTTCCCATCCATTTTCACTGTAAATATAAATTTTGTAAAATTATCTTATGTGCATTAGGCTAAGGTCTGTTGTAGTCATTGTTCACCTCAATGGGGAATCAACTCATCTTGTCGCTTAAATAAAGACTGTGGGGGTACTCTGACAGGGGGACTGGGGTTACAGGGAGGTACTAGATAAATATTTCTCTTTTTCTTTCCTGTTCTTTGTTACTCTTATATTTAGCAAATTAATTACAGCATTTATGTAGAAAGGAAGCTCATGCTTTAATCAAACTAAATTTAGTAACAACTAGACTTGTTAGAAAGAAAAAGAAATGAGTGTGTTGTGTAAGTAATATCAAGTCAGGCCCACAATTTTTTAAACGTTCTTATAAGTTTTCTGCTTGTTATCAAAAGTTACACTTACTGCCAGAAGCTCGTATGGAGATAGAAAAGCTAACTCTATGCTCAGAAGAAAACGGTTATCAGCATAATTACCTCAATATAAGTAGCTTTTCTTAGCTTTGAATAACCTCTTTAATTTCGTGTACTTTACAGTTTAGAAAATTTCATTTTTCACTTGGCAATTCTACTGTAAAAATCAATCTCAAAGATGAAATCAAACCTTTCCTGATACCCATTCAATTCCATTGTTATCTTTATGGCTGTTACCCATGTACTGCTTGGTATGAATCAGAAATGTAGTAACCACAGTTGAGGATGCATATGGACAGCTATGGCATCCTATGTGGTCATCTTGCATGATAATTATTTTCTTCTACATACAGACTAGGCAAGTGCAGTTTAAAACAGAAGAGGAGCAGATATGTTAAGACTGAGATGATAATGTTGTAGAACAGATATTTTTGTGTGAAGCAGAATACACAGGGAAGAGAGATATCTTTAATTGGAACTACTGTGATATTGTTGGAATGAGCAGCCAAGCTTCTGAGCAAAACTCTTACCTATGGCTGAAGGTCCAACATAGGATTTGTTTTCTGGATACTGAAGAATGAAGTACAACATTAATATTGCTGTGTAAGAGTCTTGCCATCAAATAAAGAACTGTAGAACAGAAATAACAATTAATGACTTTTTGTACAACTCTGTAACAGTACTCAGTAATCAATACAGGTATTTTAATAGTTTTACAGAGTAACATTTGCTGTCATCATCACTGAGGTAAACAAAACCTAAGTGATGGTCCTGCTCTGAAGTCTGCATGTATGAATACCTACATGTGTTGGTGACTATTTCATACCCAGTGTGTTCACAGCATGTCTTACTGTATTGGGTACCTGTGCTTACAATATAAAGGTGATTGATATCTTGATATGGTATGAGATGGATGGAGAAGGTTTCACTTAACTGATGTTTCCATTTTTTGATCTCAAACTGAACTGTAGATGCCTCAGAGGGTAAATCAACATACCCGTTGTGTATCAGCTTACAACAGTGAAGTGGGAAGTGACAACTGACTGGAACCCACAGAAGGAATATATTTGTAAACTGTGGGGTTTGTAAAATTAAGTTTATATTTGAACAAAACACACCACTATCCATGCTCTGTAAAAGAACCATAAGAACTTTGACTAGAAGAAGCGCACAGAAGAGCTGAGAAAAGTATCAGGATGATAACTGTGTAGCACTGTATCTTGGAACAACATTAGAAAAGTTGGCTGAAGATAGATGAGATGTGGGGGAAGAAAACCACTTTTGCAAAATGCAGCAGTTTATGTGGGTTATTAGCTATGTGACAGTTAAAGCAACAGGCATGAGACTTGAATTCTTGAGAGAAAACTCCAGAACTGGTGCAGCACAGTTACTTTCTCTCAGCTCAATATAGCAAGAAGATTTTATATAGATCAGGAAATTCTAGTTAACAAGTGACCTATGCATCTTAGTAATATGTCTTAAAAGAAAGATGAGATGACTATTTGAACACTCACTTAACATGTAAATGAGGGTAGATATGATAAAAACTGAATTACTAGGAAATAAATATGAAAAGGCTGCCATTTTAGCTGTTTTATTTTAAAAATATGAAAGATGCTGAAGCTTCACTTAAGAAGCAGAGGAGAATATGGTATTTCCTCTTAAGTTCTAAAACAGTGGCATTTTGGAATGGAAAGACATAAACCCCCGAAGTATGTTTGGTGATGGCTTATCTCAACAAAATAACAAAGAGTATCTGTAGTTACCCTTTGATTTTTAAGGGGGGAAATATTTTAATCTTCTTTATTCTCCATTTCTCTGTCTTTTTGGTTTTTTCCAAATGGAGTTCCTGCCTTGAAAGGCTTAGCATTCATTTTTGTGCAGCTGACTCATAGCCCTGTTCTGGTGCAAAGTGAAATGCCCTGTTTTGAAGTATTAAGGTGATGTATCACTCCTGACCCCTACCCCGTGCACAGAGCAAGCTGCATCTTAATGAAAACAAGTGATCTTATTTATTCTGTGTTTTCAAAAAGGAAACAAAAAGGAGGGGAGGGGGGAAAAGATACGAGGCTGAAGCAAAAAGTCTGTTAGCAGAATAGTGATTTCCAGCCACTCCCAGATTTGAAACTTGGCACACTAATTCTCTGCTGCTTAAAATGTGCTATAAATTTGGTGTTGAGAATTGGATCCAAACTCCATTTTCCAACATTTTCTTAAGGCCCGTTTTGCACAAATGTGAAGTAATTAAAAAATGCATATTAAGAACATGGGTGCCCTGTGTTTCGTTGTGGTTGTGTGTGAAACCTGGTGGTGGCTGCTGTCTTTAATTGCTTTTTGCTGTAGAGCTGGGACAGTCAGCTAGAATCCAAGGAAACTTTAGTCCCAGCAGCCTGTGTATAGATCAAAGTTTGTGAGTTAAGTATAGCCCTGCATAGTCTCACCGCTTTTTCTCCTTTGCATGAGGGGCAAATATACTCCTGTTGCTATTTTGCTGGTGTAGGGTCAGCCTGAATAGCTGTGCCACTGCAATTGAACAGGCACTTGAGACAGTTAATCCTACAGTGTTTCTTCAGGAGTGTAAATAAGGAGCAACTTCATCTCAGTGTAGAGACAGCAACTAGTTACGAGTTGAAAACCTGGGCCTTTAAGAAGGGCATCAGTCATGAAAGCCTGAAAGCCTGGTACATCGGCAGCAGATGTGCAGATAAAACAATTCTTGCCAATTGCGTGTGCTCACCACACTTGGAGAGATGCTCTGTTATGTAAGTGTCCCAAAGTGAGGGACCACATGAATAAGAATAGATTTGTCCATGATGCTTTCAGCTCCTTTAAACAACAGGCTTGAATTAAGATTGCTCTCACAATTCCCTCTTTCCTCCCTCTCCCTTTTTGTGCCAAGCAGCACTAGCACTGTGTTTTGGGGTTTTTTTTAATTTAGTTTTAGTGCTTATATAGGTCTAGAAACATTTGCTGGCTCCCACTGAAAAATGTGCAAGTACAAATACTGACAATGCAGAAAAAGGTCTTTTAGTCAGTGCAGCGTTGCCTGAACTTGCTAGGAATAGTCATGTCCTGTGCAAACGTTGAACTCTTCTAGTTGACCCTAGTTTGAGCAGAGGTTTGGACTCAGTTACCTCCAGAAGCCCCTTGCAACCTGAATTATTCTATGATTTTATGTTTTTAACACTTCATCAAACAGGCCAAGGAGGTTACAGACTGGTTTGGGATGTATGGCATTGCCTAGCTAGATCAGAAAGTTTTGATCTTCCACTTTGATGCAAAGACAGGTCCTTGCAATGGGCTTCCAGGCTGAATTTGGGTGTCCTACAGTTGTGGAATTACGCAGAGGTGAAGTAATGAGTCCAAAATTGTAGTGCTAATCCTGGTCTCCAGTGCCTTGTGATTAACTTTAATGCACTTGCAACAAGTGCTGCCTTTCAGGGTCTTTGTCCCTCAATGGTGCATCCTATATGTGTATGCAAGTACCTGATCTACTTTGATACATTCAATTTTTTGCCTCAGTTCATTGGTGTGACTGTGTTTCTATGATTTGATTGCAGTCTAGATGAAGAAAGTTGCTTATCTCTGGATGCTTCGAGCATTGCTGTTCTGAAATGGGTTGTTACCTTTTTTTTTTTGAAGTGAACTGACAGGAAGGATGTGTTGAAGTAACATTTGACATAAGACTACTACAAATATTCCATCTATCTATTTTTTCTGAAATGGAAGATTTACTGGAGTATTTCCTATGCTACTCTGTAGCAAATAATGTGAAACCTGTGTTCAAACAAACTATGCGCATTGTCAGTGAAGGCTGCCTGATTTTTTTAGAGGCTTCCCATTCTCTCACATTAAAACCTGTTTTGAATCAATTTTGAGTTTATAATAACTTCTGTGCAAAACACTTAAATTATTTGCATCAAGACCTTACTGCTTTATTAAGAAACTTGTGTGGTGAAGAACTGACTAAAGAAGAACAGTAACTCCCTTATAGTTTTACAGCATTCAGGTT
Organism: Phaethon aethereus; assembly: GCF_964289735.1. NCBI lineage: Eukaryota > Metazoa > Chordata > Aves > Phaethontiformes > Phaethontidae > Phaethon > Phaethon aethereus. The sequence goes on along the minus strand of NC_138575.1, from coordinate 99,272,041 downwards.
AGGTTTTTACCTGTTATCTCTACCTTATAGGTGGTGAATACAAGAACAAAAACAGTCCTTTTCTTTATTATGTGTTTTTTTTTCTATTTTAACACAGAGGGCAGGAAGAGTTAGTGTTCTAGGTCTTGAGGTGTGAGTTAGCTATATTAAAAAAACCCATCCAGTAGTGTTATGTACTTTATTCACACTGGTACGCTTCTAACTGGGTTTGGCATAACAATGAAGTTGATCCTTTGATCCTGAGATTTCAGTATGGTTCTTAAGAAAGCTATTTTTACCGAGTCATGCTATCTTGGTCTCTCCTGTGCTTGGCAACTTTTAAATGTTTTGACCAATTTTAAATTTAAGTCATGAATACTCAGAAATGTCATGAAACTGGGTGAACAGGGAAGAGATGAGGAAAAAAATATTAAATATGTTAATCTGAAAAGCGTACACTGCATCATTAGTTCATAATATTAGACATCAGAATGTTTAATGGAGCTAAATGCATTGAAGCATGACTTGATAGAAACTAAGCTTTCTTATTTAGGTCTGGAGATGAGAACAAAATTTTGGGGACAAAATGTAAAGCTTTTAGTGAGAGAAACTGTAAAAGCAAGTATGTTTAAATGATAAAATGGTGGAATTGAATGGTACTATTCAAAGCTATAACTGTACCTACTAACCTACACTTTATTCCCTTTCAAATTTTATTTTTGGAAAACTGGTTGTATCTCAATGAGATTGCAAGTGCTTCTATCACATTTGGATAAATGCCTTGTGTGGAATATAGCTGCATTTGTGTTATCAAATATGGATTGTTGGTCAAAGGATAATTTATATAAAATGCAATGACAGAACGGCTGAGGTTGGAAGGCACCTCTGGTCCAATCCTACTTCACAAGGAGGCCACCAAGAGCCCAGGATCATGTCCAGATCTTATACAAGACTTAAATCTATTTGGTTCTATGTATTTATTAAAAACAGTACCACTAATTTTTATTTCCTTCAGGCAAAGTCATTGGTTAATTTTGAAAATTACTGCAAGCAAATTATAATAATTCTGCTTCTCACTGTTGTCCTAGGAAAACAATCTTCCAGTGGCTTCAGACCTTGTTTAAGAAATAGTATAGGCTATATTTCTGTCTTGTTTTTCTAGCTTCCCCTCATAAATACAGCTGCCTTAGAAATAACATATCAAAATGCGCAGATCTCTCTAATCTAAACCCAAAAAATTTTAAAGACACCAGGAGCTGTAAAGCATAATTTAGCGAAGCAGGAAAGAGTGTTAATTATTGAGATGCATTGTCCTTCTCTTCAGTGGTATAAAATTTTTAGAGTACACTGAAGTACCAGAAGTTAAACCTTTGACTTTGAGGTACTTTGATTTTAGGGATGATTAGTAATTTTATTTTTTTTAAGTTGGAAGAAGTGTGACCTACAGAAATTCTTCAGTGACTGAAATCAAATGGTAGATAAAAGTAGGCAAAGATACTTTAAGGAGCATTTTTTTGGGTGGGACATTGTAAACACTTCAAAGATGGTGACTTATGTATACCTGTTAATAGCAATTTTAATGCAGTGAGCTGTGGGTGGTGACTTGAGCTTTTTGTTTCTGCTACAGTATAAAGAAAGAAGTTAATGTAAAGGAAAATGAACCTTCACAGCTGACTGAAGAAGTACAGAGAAAGCAAAAGATGATCATAAAATTTCTCTTAAGGACTTTCTGTGCTGTCATTTTTCCAAGTCCACACTACTTCTTTACCAAGCTCCATAAACCTTTTCTGCAGTTCTTTTGCTTCTTGTTTGAAATAATAAGATAAGGAGAAATTATTAGCAAGTGGGGTAACTGTAGCCCTAATACTTGGTTTTTTTCAAACTGAAATTGCTCTAAAAGGCACTTCAATTTAGATCTGGAGAACAAGCGATTTTTTTTAAACATTACTAACTCTCTTACTTTCTTTTAAAACGAGTTTTAGTAGTAGAGAAGTGGAGTGTTGGTTATTAGTTTAGTCTGACAGCAAGTGTGGAGATACAACCTTTGTTGGCTTCTTAATTTGAACAGTGTTGAACCAAAACTTCACTTTCTCATAGTAGCTAAAGATGATTGTTCTCTCTTAGAAATATTTGTCCTTAATTCAATTTATTGATTTTCTTGGAATAGTAAAACATGAAATTGTAATTCCAGTCACATATTAATTTTTTTGCAAAACAGAAGTGTCTTTGCTTGAGCCAGAAATCTCTCTTCTTTCTTTTTTTTTAATGCCTATAATTGATATGATGTCCTGCAGGTTTTTTGCATTAAACTTTCTACTGATGGCTGCAAGAGGATGTAGAGCATATGTCATTGCATGTAATTAAGTGAATACTGGTAATTTTGCAGCCTTTTTTTATCAAATGTCATGGTCTGCAGGATGGAGAAATTGAAACCTTGTCTAAGTTGTGAGGGTCAACTTATTAAAGTGGTCCATCCTCTGCTCTCCTTTTCCTTTCCTCAACTTCTCCCAGTTCTTTTATCTTGATAAAAGCCACAGTAATCTACCTTGATACTGAAAGAGGCAGCTAGTTGTGTCTTTCATAGATTCAGAGACAAAACAGAAGGGACTATTTTGTGTTTTGAATTATTTTACAACAACATCTGCAGTAGTTGCACATAGGACTACTTAGAGCAATACAAACCCTGACTAGTCTTTTTTCCAGTTGGAATATCACTCAATCCCAGGTATTATGTTGGAAACAGGAAATTGTTATTTCTTACTGCAACAGTTTTTGTTTATTTCAGTCATAAACAAGCCATGATGAAGCTGTATTTTAGAGAATGTGGCCATTGAGAGTTAGTTGAAGAGAATATAGTCAGAATATAATGTTCCTGAATTTGTACTGTTGTATTGGGACTGGTTTAATGACTTAGGTTTCTTACATATAATTAGAGATTGGTTAGTAACTGCGGTAGATAGTCTATAGTTGGGTAAGGAGGAAGTGAATGAAATGCATCAGACTTTATTCCAACTACTTGGGTAGAAATAAGAAGCAATCAGGTTTATTCATTGTCAAACAGGTGATATTTGAACTTTCTTAATGGCTGAACTCACTTCAGTCAGCCTAAATTTTCAGAGCAACTGATGTACTTTCACAGTAGTTTGTTCTGAAGAGATTAGCTCTTAGCTTTGGGGTTGAACAAAATGAATCTAGCGCTACTTAACACATGTGAGCTGTAATCTGCCCCTTCGCCATATCGATAACATGCCTGTGGTTATTCCACTATGTGTATACCAACAGGCTCTTGGTACAACTTTCATACATTGCAAACATCTGAGATTAGTTTTTAACAAACTCCAGGAATTTTTTTATTTGCAGTCAACTTTCACAATGTCTGTAGGGATCAAAAGCTTAGCCGGACATTGATTAACTGATTATATCTACAAAGTCAGCATGACTGATGTAGCAACTTGCAGTTTGACTTTCTTTATATTAACCTACTAAAAATCAGATTGAATCTACAATCTTCTAATTGTAGAAGTGACAGCATAGCCGTATAAAATTGCTTGCAGCTTCACTAGGAGGTATGTCTGTTGACTGTTACCTTAAACGAACTCAGTGTTGGTAGGCTTATAATGTAAAAACCATGGTGGCCACAAGGTTTTTCAGTACTAAGTTGTCTAAACATAAGATTAGGCAAGTGTGAAACACGACTGAGTGAAGAGCAGATTTGATAATGATTGGTCACAGACAAAATTAAGCTTTTTTCATGGGTATACATTTTAATGTATGTTGTTTTATTGTAGGTGTATTTAGTTTTTTTAACTTCTGATGGAGTGAAATCTATGTGTGTAATTTGAATATGAAATCTTAATGTGCCAGAAAAAACTGAAACAAAACCCAAAAGAAATAGAACTTAAATTCCAAACCATAAGAATTACCACAATTTATGTGCATGTTGCTCAGAACAGTAAGTTAAGTCTAAATCAGGAGTTGACATACTGAAAAATCTGTCTGTTCCCAGTGTGCTGGGTTAACCTTGACTAACAGCCAAAGTCCCACTCAGCTGCTCATTCACCCCCTCACACACCACCCTGCCCGCTCCCCCTCAGCAGGATGCAGGGGAAAAACTAGGATGGGAAAGTTCTTGGGTTGAGATGCAGACTCATCTTGGGGAAAATAATAATTTGTTGCCAAGTAAAATGGATTCAGGTACTAAGGAATAGAGAGGCAAGTGTTAAAGGAACACCTTTCCTCCCCTCTTTAACCAGGCTCAACTTCTCTCCTTCACTGCTGATACCTTTACCCCTACCTAGAGGTGCCACTTTGGGTGGGAAGGGTGGGGTTATGGTCAGTCCATAACTGTTCCTCTCTGCTGTACCTTCCTTCTCCCATTTTTCCTGTGCTGTGGTGAGAGTTCTTCACAGCTTCCAGGGCAATCTCTGCTCCAAGTGCCTGGAGCTGTTCCTTCAGGTAGCCCCTGGTCTCTCCTGCACCCCCCACTGCCAGTACCTGGGCATCCATGTGCCGTATATCCACAAATGCCAGAGCAAGTAATAATTATTGCTGCTTTGCAGAATAAATTGCAGTTGATTCCAGAGTACCAAGGTGTGGTAGTATAAAACTATAAACAAACCGATTTAAATGAATGGAATACAAGTGCTCTGCTAGACTACGTGGGATGCTGATTAAACATCCTGTAAATAAAATGGGTGAAGCCTTTCAGAGTGCAGCTGGGTTTGCCTGTCCCCATTTTCTCCCTTGCCCTGTCCTAGAAAATAGAGTATGCCACCTTTTTTTTCTCTGATATGTTATAGAATTGATAAGTCACCAATAAGGGATTCATAAAATGGGGAGAAATGGCTTGTCCAGTGTATTTTAGGATTGTTGGAGTGTATGTAATCATGTACCAGTTTAAGTAATGATCTTGTGTTTTGCTCAAGTTACATATTTTATCATTTATCATGTTACTGTAATCTTCTACAGTGGTAAATTTTGGATCACTGTAAACTGCTGATCATCTAGCAAGGGAACTATATAAATTTATATCATTTAGGTTTAATTGCTTTGCAAAGCTTAAACAGCTCAACTAAATTCTATTCGATATAGGTTTGCAGAGCCTAAAGTTAATCTTAAAAATAAATCATATCGCATTATTTGTAGGGAAAAGACCTCTTTTAGTAACCCAGAATGGTTAGAATGAATGGTGTAGACCTTGGGACAAAAAGTCTAACTACTGCTTTGTAAAGTCAGCAATATGTCAGGTTTTCAATAGCTTCGCTATACCTCATTCCACATCCATAATATATAACTTAACATCCTTTTTAACAAATTAGTGCATAAAGCTTAATACTCTTAGTGGATGTCTTGAAACAAGTTTCAGTGTGTTTCTGTCTCGCTCAGAGCTGAAATACAAGATTTTTTCACTATTGGTAGAAAACTCTTTATTCTGGTTATCTCAGGACAGTTAATGTATTGCGAGGAGCTCACACAACTTTTTGTTGAAGGTGATCTTTTTGAAGGACCTCTAAAGGGCACGAACTATTTGAAACGCCCCTAAAAGACACAAACCAATGTGCTGAGAACAGATTAGACAACCAAAGGCATGTGATAAAGAAGGAATTAATCACTAGGGTGTCTGTCTGCTGATATACAGATAGAGACATGATCACTGCCAGCTTAAGTCAAATACGTTATCTCATAGATATGCAGAACTCTGTCTACAAAGTAATGCCACGTGTTAAGGACTTTCTGCAAAGATGTTTAAATTGCAAAAATCATTATGCTTAGAGTTTCTCTGACATTCTCACAGTTCCGCTATGCCTGCATTTGGCAGCTTCATTAATTTTTCAGATGAGGAAGAGCGATGTTTGGATGCCCTACTAGGTTTCAGTGCAGCAGCTTCAGGTTTTACAGACTCCAAACCCACAGTGAATTGCTTTCAAAATATACGCTACCGCTGATGGGCGAGGCACACAAGTTTCTATTGCAGTAGTGCAGGTAAGAGGATGATTGCCCGCTTAGGAGTCCTTGAATTATGTGAAAAGTGCTAAAGAAAAAAAAATTAATTTGCATGTGCTGCACTGATCTATGAATGCACAATTCCCTAGGGAGTTTATAATTCAAATGATCAAAGTTGCTTAGGGGGCTACAAATTGAAAGATGAAAAAAGTTTCTATAGTTGGCCCAGGGCCCCAGCCTGAAAACTGTAGTTGCATCTTGCACCCTTCCTGCAAATGGGTGTGAGGTGGGGCTAAAAAGAAGCAGCCTCCAGCTGTGCGAAACAAGGAGATGGGTCTCCTCAGTGCCTGATGGTGAGATTGAGGAGCAGATTCCGCATCCCATGAAATCATACTGATGAGATAGATGGGTGGGGGAGGATTGGCAGGAAAACAAATGTATATTAGAAAAATGTTTTGGATGTACAGTATAAATTAAATCTTAACAGCAAGTTTTTTTTAGTCACAGCTGGATCTTGACTCCTTTCCAGATTTGCTGAATCACTTTGCCAGAGAAAAGGTCTGCAAATGTAACTTCTGCGTTAACATTAAAGACACTTCAAAACTGCAACAGGAAAAATCATTTGCTAGATAACCACCTTTGTAATTGTTACAATTGGTTGTGAGACACTGGAAGTTGATAGACCACCACTGAAATTATTAGATTTGTTTTTCATAGTACAACCTTATCAACATCAATTAGATGAATAACTTTTGCATAATCTATTTATCTTTGATTTCTAGTGCCAGAACACAAAGTTAAGACCCTATGCAAACCTCTGTTTCTTGCATCTGAATTTGTAATCTTTCTTTCCCTGTATCTTACTATGTTTGCATTGTCTTGTAAAGATAATTACAGTTCATAAATCCTTTCAGCAACTGGGAGTTAAATGCCCATGAAAACATACATTTGCCACTGTGCTTATAAAGTGGAAACTAGTGACAGTAAGGGGAAAAAAGGAAACCAAAATTTATGTGAAAGTGGTGATTTTTATAGAGGTTAGTATTTTTTTTCCTGTCTGAGAGGTTCCCACGATAACCATTTTTCCACATGAGTAAGCAAGACAGTTCTTTGTTTTGCCTATTAGTATATTCTTATTCTGTGGAGTATTCTGTAATGCCAAATAGCTGTAATACAGAATGCAGTGTTAACTATTTAAGAGTCACCTGGGGCCAACAGAAATCTGGTAAGCTAAAGGTTCTTCAGTCTTATGAAGTTAGTTTTTGTATCGTTTCATGCTAGTATTCCTCTGGAGGGATGTGTAGCGATATTTGTTAGTGTAAAAGATCTCATTTGAAACAGGGGACTTCAATGGCTAGAGCAACCCTCGCAAAAGTACTCAACTGTCTACAAAGAAATTGTGACACCTTTTTTCATTGCAGTGGTGAAAACTATAGCTGCTCTCACCTCTGGAAATGCTTAAGAAAAAGTATTCTCAATATTGCAAGTGTCTAAAATGGGAAAACTTGTCCTAGCCTGGAATTCTCTATTTTGTGCTTCGCTTCTCAATATATGTAGGATCAGTCTGCCTCATGCATCCTAGCTCTAATATGGGAGGGAAGTTTTTTTTTTAGCATAAGAAAAATGTCTGGGTCCATAAAATTTTAAGTTATTTGAATTGTAGACATTCTGTATTGCATATTAAAATTGTTATTCTAGCATAAATTTGACTTGAGGTCTAGCGGAGATAGTTTTGCTTTCCTGGAGAGAAGTGTGTCTTTTTTCCCCAGTATCTTTTTCCCTTCACATTTAACTATCTTTAATATTTCATGTCCTTTAGCAATTCATAAGGAACATTTGCGGACAAGTACATTTTCTTTGCTTTACATGATTATATCTTAAAAGAAATTTGTGCAAGTGCTTGCTGCTAATGCACAGCAAATGAGAAAGGGGGATGTGCCCACAAATGCACTTCCCAACTAGACTGTGCTAGCTTATTTCCCCTGTGTAGGAAGAATAATTATGGCTTCTCAGTGTGCAGAACTCAGCAACACTTTGGCTTTCAGGTTTTTGTATGCTGAAAGTAGATACAGTACGTGTGAGGTTACTCATAAAACAGGCAGCAGGGATAATCTGCCTGTAGTCAAAGAAATTAGGAACAGGAGATAATCATGATTCTTGTATACGCCTTTAAAAAGTTCTGAAGAAGTACTTCTGCTGAAGAAATACCTTTTATATGAGGCAAATAATTCTTAGAATAAGTTGGGGTATTTTTGCTGAAGAGTTTTATACCACCTTGATTGTAGAAGTATGTGCACTAATTGTTGCATTATGCTCAGGTTTTGTAGGATGTTGTCCTGCTGTTGAAAGTGTAGTGCCTGCCTGGCCTTTGTACCTTAATGTGGTGTTGTCACTCCTATAGATTTTAAACAAGCCTAATAGATAAATGTTGTGTATTTTAAAAAACAAATTCAGATTCAAATAAGTACTTTTTAAAATCCTTTGCTATAAATTAACTTGCCTGTAGTCAGCTTCTAACTGAATGTTTATTCTGGTATTAATTTTGATTTTATCAAAAGCATTTTTAGCCAGCAGTTTGTTTAGGTGTTTTAAATGTATTTGATTTAATCATAAAACCCTCTTGATGTTTAAACATAAAATATCATCTGGCTAATGAAGATAACTGTAATACCTTGCGAACATAAATGGTATATAAGAAGACTAGGAAAAAGGCAAATAGGGGCATGGTCTTTTAAAAGTAAAAATGAGGACCCACCACATGATTAACCAGTCATAGCATTTCTTTCATTTTTAGAGAGAAGACCATAGCAAACGACAAGACAGAATTTGGACATGAGTAAGAGCCATTATATACTTATCAGGAGATCTTGTTGGAGCAGCCTCGTCTATTCACAGGACTGCTCGAGGACTTTGCGCATCAAGAAGCTGCAATGGTAGATGTCACTGAGTATAGCAAAGCTTTTCATGTTTCACATAATGCTCTTATAAGCAAGATTGGGAAACAGTGGTTAGAGGAATAATAACAACATGTAGTTGGATACAGCTTTTTCAAACAGTTGGCCATCTCGTGAGTGTTTTTCAATGTCAAAATGTCCACATTTACAGAGCACTTTTCAGCAAGAATCTCGTCTGTATCTGTATTTGATGTTTCAGTAATGACCTGAGTGAGACGAGACAACATATTTATTAAGTATTCAGACAATACCATTCAAGGAAGGAATGAATGGTAGTGTGTTAGAGGACAGCAGTTACACAAAATGATCCTTTGACAAATTGGACAAAAGGTCTAAAAAGGATTTTTGACAGGACGTTTGCTCACCATTAAACTTTTCCACCAGCTTTCCCCACCTCGTTAAATTGCTGGTGGCAAAATTCATGAAGTGTCTCTGTTTCACCTCTGGGTTTTTTTTCTTTCACAGAAGTTGCAAAAGAGCAATTTACCTCAAAGTGCCAGGAACTTTGTCCAAGTATCACTCCATTGTCATCTCAGCAAGTAATTTTTTAATTTTTTTTTTCTATTTTTTTTCATTATTGTTTCTTTCCAAGACAGAAAAACAGTCTAATCCTTTCTGCCACCCTCAACATGCAAATTCCCTGGCAAAAGGGATGGGATCTGCTAATTTAAGTGCCTGAATCTTAACTCTTTACAACTTATTTTATGTGCCTGATTGGCCTGGCCAGCTATTTCAAGACTGACAGTCGCCAAAGTCCTTGTGAGGGATGTCTAAATTGCTTGTTTCATTAACCAGCTAGCTATGCTAGGAATTGTCAGTGGTTGATCAAATCCTCTGCTACAAAGCTTTTTGGCATTTTAAGATGATACACAAGTTTTGCTGTAAAACTGCTTAAGCAGGCCAGTGTTTCTCTCGGGATTTTGTTTTAAGCTTAGACCACTACACAAGCAGGTGCTCCAAGCATGCTGGTGCTCCAAGCATGCTGGTGCTTGTGTTTTCTTTCTCATGACTCTATCCCATCACCAATGTGTCTTAAGTTTGTGGAGGCTACAGGCAGAGAGGAGAAGTCTGCTCAGCTGGTGATCCAAGTAATGGAGTGGGCTGCAGTGATTTAGCCCTTGTAAGGTGTTCAGTTTAAGTCTGCAGAAAGAAACTGCTGGGTACTGTAGCATCAAAACCAAGTGAAGCATGAGGGATGGGAAATGAAGCAGTCTTCTCCCACCTCTAAATTCAAGTTCAGATCAGACTACTAGTTGCTCAGAGCTCAGTCCTCTCATGTTTTAAATGTAACTTTGCTGTTCTCAGTCTGGCTTTTTCCACCAAACTAGTAAATCGGCTGTGAAAGGTAGAGTTACAACTTCATTTACACTCAGATGCTCTCCTGACCATTTATTGCTTGTTGATTCCAGTCTATTTGTGGTAGGAAAGATAACAGATGTGTTTACTGTCTGATACTGTTTGTCTGCATTAATCACCATTTGTATTAAGGGCAGGTTTTGGGGAATGAGATTTCACTGCCCATTAGGAGACCCATACTGGGAGAGCACCTTTCTAATTTCACCAGTGCCACTGGTGTTTGCAGATACAACCAAAAGCATAAGTTACCTACCCTTTGGTAGTGACCCAGTGATATCTTTTGCCCTGGCCAAGACAAGAGGAGCATAGAAAATTACTGAGTGCATTCATTCAGGATAGTGCTCTTGTGTGTATCCCGAGCAGAGCTTCTAACTGCCTGAATTTTTCAGAGATTTGTGCTGTTTTCAGAGAACTAATAATTTCTCACTCTAAGGACCACTTCTGTCTGACTGATCTTACTGATTAGGAAAGCACCTACACCTGGAAATTGCTCCATACAAAAAACAGTCAGGAGTCAAAAATTCATAATGATTTGTCTGTATTATAAGCTTAGTAAGGATTCTTTCTACACGTGACACACTTTCCAATCCCTTGGATTTATTTGCAAAAAAGAGTTGACAAAGTAGAGTAAGACGTCTGGGGTAGTTCTTCTGTTGCATGAGTTGAAAGCATAGATATTTGCAGTACTTAAACATGGCTTTTGCTGTGGGAATTTATTTTGGCTGAAAGAGCTAGTAAATTTGAGGGGTCATTTAATTTGAAAACATTTTGTGTTAGTATTGGTTCTAATCACAAAAATTGAAGGCCTTTCAGCAAATGTGTTCTGTAATTGGTTTGTGCTTTAAAAAAATTTTCTTCTATGTGCTGTGCACTTCCACAAGTATGAGAACTAGATGCAAATTTTTGATGTTGACCAAGTCATGTATTTTCTTTATGTAAAGGTGATTTATTATTGCTGTTGTTATTTCTTCTGAATGAGGTAGGGCAGAGTATCTGATTTTCATATTTCCTCTGCTGAGAAAATTCAGTATTTATCATTTATGTAATTTTTTTCAGATGAAGGTAGTCCTATTTTTTGTGTATGTGGTTTGGTCTAATTTTCTCAAATTCACCTTCTCTTCTATGTCCTCTAGTCTGGAGGTTAGAAAATTAGTCGGAATATTCACTTCTTGGATCTGTTGAGATTGCTTTTATTTCTATTTACATATTCATTTTAATAGCCTTTGGAAGTTGAGAAAAGATGCAAACTCTGTAAGCAATGTTAATTCTTCCTGAAGAGGATACTTAGTGCTCTTAAATCTCATCATGGAGGTGGCATGCTTACTCTTCTGGTCTAGTTGAAAGAGAAATAGTTCCATTTTTCTGAGGTTTCTTCTTTTTAAAGTGGGAAAAATTGAGGTTTCTTCTGTTTAATATCTGACTTGGTAACAAGTATTTCATTTTCTCTTTGCCTGTTTCTAACTTTCCAGTCAACTCTCAAAGTCTGAGAATTATTTTCTAACAGGTGCACTTACAGAAGAAATCCTAAGAGAGAGTTTGAAAACCTTTTGTACTTGGAATATTCAGAGATGCAGGGGAAAAAAGGGAAAGACTATGAAAACACCTGGCTTTCAGTGAGAAGTTTTACCTGAGTTTATAAAACCTTATGAAAAACAGTGAAATAATGAGATGTGAAGTACAACCTGGGGGGTTAGAAAGCAGAAGCCAAGTAAAAAATGCTTGATGTTTGTATTTTAAACTATACATTTATTTTAAAAAAAAACCAATGCAGCCACACAGTCTGAGTGGTTTTTTTTTTTTCATGAGAGATGATTTTTTTTTTTTCCCCCCCTTCTGTTAATGGAATCTTCAATGAAAATGGAGCCTTTAACTGGAGGGAGCTTGTAACAGGTCATTTTTTTAGCTAGGCAAATACATACAAATATATATATTATAACTAATTTCAAGAAATTTAACAGGTGATATTCGAACACTCTGTAGAAACTAAACATAGCAAAACATGGGACATAAATTTTGAGCCTTAATAGATTAAGGTTTAATCTAATGTTGGCTAAGAAAGGCGGTAGGACTGTGAAAATAAATTAGTTGATCTGTTAAAACTTAAAAGATAACTCTTGTGAGGGAAGACTGACCAAATTCAGTTAAAAACTATATTTAAAGATGCTGTTTAAATGGAACTTGCATCACAGAGGAGAACCAGAGAGTTTGTCTTTAAATATCTCTGCTAGAATTTGGTCTCATCTTCCTTGTAACTAAAAAAAAATAAAAGCGGGCAGGGTTTAACTTGAATTCAGTTTAATAGAAGGTAAAATCTTAGTGAAGATGTAAAGAGTAGTTGCTATATGACTAAAGAGGCTGAGAAAGGCTGTATGACCTTGTGTAAAATTTGACCTGCCATGTTAAATGTGAGAATGACAAATTGTGTTACTATCAGCAGGGCTTCACTCCAGGTTAATTCAAGTTAATGAAGGCAAGTTAAGTTCCTCCTCCCAGGTAAGGATAAGTACTTGGTTTATAAAAATAAGAAATGCTAGGAGTCATTTGGACTACACTGAAGATGCTCAGGAGGAGTTTTGCAAGAGCAATCAGTAATACTAAGGATTTTAAATCTTAAAAAAAAAAAAAAATTGTCTTTAAAGAGGCACAAGAAGACAGTGCCAAAAATGCTTCAGAACAACCACTGTGCTTACTAGGAAAAAAAAACCAAACTGGTTGAGCTGGGAATTTAGTTATGTTCACTTTCCTGCTTGATATCAAGGGTTCCCTTACTGCGCTTGATCTCATGCTGTTTGCGTTCAGTTTTTGGGTACACGTTCATAATGGACAAATAGGTCCAAATAGGCACTTTTTCTACAAGAGATATCTCACTTTAAGTTAATATGGCAGAGGAACATTAAGAACAAGGAGTCTTTCCTAACGGGGGTGTATTATGGTCCCAGTATCTGTAAAACGGCTGGAAGACAGACATGAAATATTTTTCTTTCCTCTTAGGAAATGTTCTTTTCCTGAAACTATGTGGGCAGGGGACAACTGTCCTTCAATAAATATTCACTCTGTTCCTTAAGAGTGTGTCTGTATTTTTACTTTTTTGATGCAAATCCTGCATTGTGTAACAGGCATGTTCAAGCTGTTCTCAGAAGTTTAAGATGGGATTTCTGAATTTCTGCAGAGTACCTAAAAGCAGCTTTTATAGGCCTGGAGTTTGGAGAAAGCAGAGGAATAATGCTCAAAATTACTGGTGATCTGAGAAATTTTGTTTTAAGATAAACTAACAAAGTGCAAAGACCAACTGTATAAAATTGTCAGTGGTTCCATGTGGTGATCATATGTTAATTAGTGGAGGAGGCCCACAAAATGCAGATGTCTTTGCATAGCTTTCCTGTATGGGAGAACTAGAGAAAAACAGTATTTGAGGTTAGCAAACTCACACATTGCTAGTGGAGAGTAAAATGTCAGATTAATTTGAATGGGGATGTTTTGTAGCTTATTTTTGGTTAATCTTCTGAGTGCTTTTTGGATTCTGATGGAGTTGATTTTTGGCCTACTTCTTTCACTTGATTAAAACCAATATGTTGTGTTTGTAGCTAAACAATTCTACCACTTTTCTTTTTTGAAGTATTCTTCTGTCACCAACTATTCAAGAGCCTAGACTGCTTGACTGTGTTGTTGAATACCACTTACTACTTATCAAGAAAAAATAAATAATTATCAGGTGCATGATCATACTGGAAAAATATTGAAACACTACTAATAAACTTACACTGATACAGGAAATGACATACAACTCCTTTAAGTCCTGCATAGGCTATTCACCTTCTGGAGACTCAAAGTAAAAATCAGATGAAAATCAAATGTGGAAAACAGAAATGTTTTTCTTTAAGTTACAGTGGACTTCATAAAAGCAATTACCATTCAATTTGGTCCTAAAGATGTTTTTTCTGCTGTTGTGGTTGAGGTCTCCTGTCTTTATCAGAGCTGAAATGAATTGTCTCATATCTGCACATTTATCTCATGTTTTTATCTTCTACTTCTTGTGATTTTGTTGATGCAAAATATGTTTAATGGACAATTTGTCTAATATGGACAACTTTTGGGTTGCCAGTTGTTTGCTAGCCGTATTATGTTAAAATGCAGCATACTAATTGAAGCTTCCCCAAAAGATGCCTGATCTTTGTTCAGAAAGTTTTACTGGAAAATGTATAAACGTTCAAGATACCTCCTGATTGAGAAGTCTAGCTCTTGACCTATGGTCTCATACTCAAGGTCCCCTAGAATCATTTGATGCTTTCTCTAGTAGGGATAGTTTGGCTAAAACTCAGCAGATCAAGTAACTGTAAAACTCAAGAGAAAGAAGTATGACACTCATCTACTTCAAATTAGTGCTATTCATCTGCTTTCACTCTAAGTTTGTGCAAGAGTTTGCCCTAATCATCCCTGCCTTTCTTGGTAAGGTAGCATGGAGTCAGGGAACACAGGCTAAAATACGTTAGAGCTCAGTATGGTCAGAGGATTACTTGCACTTTACTGTAATCCCTTTTATCTGCTGAGAAATATATAAAGAAGCTACACAAAAAAAGCTGTAGTATACACAGTAGGAAAGGCCTTATGGCTGCAGAAGAGCAGGATTCTGAGGATAAATAAGTCTTTTAAGCTGTGATTGCAGCTGTCTTAAGTTTCAAAGTAGACAGTTCCAAAGGCTTAGGAAAATAGATAAGCTTTAATGATGCCCTAACGAGCTAACAGGCACACACTGGCCTATGAGTGGGAAGGGAGAAGTAACAGTATCTGACCAGAAGGATCTGTCAGGCATTTTGCTTAATGTCAAATGTTGGCATTTATTTTGGTGACAGATTTGTGGTGTCTTTATAGTACTCCACACTGTGGAATACATTACAAGTACTTAATGCCTAACTGGAAAACTCCTACAAACACATGTATGGAATTGGATAAAAGACCCTCCAATGTCTTTAACATAAAATAAATGGTGGTCCATGTGAAAGATTCTGGGTCTTATTCTTGCAAAGGGAAACACTAAGTTTGGAGATGCTTTATTCTGAAAATAGAGAGACAAAACATATTCTTGTAATGGTTTGGGACATTGGTTAGAATACCGTGTTTACTACTGAAGGCTAAAAGGATATAGGTGTACGACCCAATTCATTATTAAACATAGAGTGATATGGAGTGGGAAATGATGTGTGGTCTGGAAAGTGAGGCCAAGCAGCTACATGTGATAACTGCTTCAGAAATCAGAGTAATGGTGCCTTAACACAGTATTTCTTGTAGCGTAATAATCAGAAGTTGTAAAGAGTGTCATTATTATATCTACTGATTTGGTTTATTCCCAAGATCTGTGGAAAAGACTGCTAAAAATGTAAAACATTGACTACAAACATCATTGGGTGTTATGAATGACAGTAAAACTAGAAGTTAATAGCAATAGGGATGCAAAGAGGTAACTACATGCAGGCTGTGGGGGAGACTGGGGAAAAGAGCAACTGGAGAAACTAGTAAAAGTAACTTTCTCTAGGAAGCCCCAACTTTCAGTCTTGTTGCTCATCTCTGGAATAGCAGCTTTGTCAGCCATCTGCACTGATATCCTTTTCCTTTGGGGAACCTTTAAAAGTTGACTTGTCAATCTCCTTTGAAATGGTGTGGTGTTGAATATCAAAGGGAATAACCTTTTGCTGCATTGGTCTCTGATCTGCCCTACTATCGCATTCCCAATCTTTTCCCAGTTCTCTGCTCCTTTGATAAGGGATGGAAATTCTCTGTTTTATGGTTTGCAGGGGTTCACATTACTTGTATAGTTCTGTTTGAAAAGCACAATCAAAATAATTGTGAGTTGGATCATAAGGAAAACCCTTCTTTGACCAATAGGTGAGAACTTTGTATAAAGTCAGTAAAGTTGTTCTCATGCCCAAGTGTGACAACTAGGCACAGAGTGTTTAGTAAGAGTTTTGTATACAGCCAATGAAACGCCTTGCTCTGAGGCTTGTAGAGGTTCCTAAGCAGAATAAGTCTGTGCCAACATGTTTTGGTAAAGTTCTGATAGTGCTGAAATCAGCTGACAGGGATTAAAAAAAAAAAAACACAACCAAAAACCAGCCCCAAATAACTCATACCCAAGAAAACAAACAACCCAACTTGACTTGACATCCTGTCTGAATTTCTGATCTTTTGGTCGCATTATGTAGCCACTGGGTGTCTATATACTGCTGAGAATTGCTTGGAATTTTTTACCCCTGATGAAGGCGGCTGTGCGGCTGAGGTTTCAAGTGGTGTGGAAGATTGGTATTCGTCATTGCATGTTTCACAATTTATAGGGGGAAAAAATCCTAAAGTTCTTAAGATTCTGGCCTTTAACCATTTACTGTGAGCAGGTGAAAAATATATGGCAATGTACAAGTTGTATTTTACAACTGAAAACTTGCTAGGGTTTGAGTGTATTTGAAGATAAGTAGAGTGTTCTGTATAACCTGGATTATGTGGCCTTTGTTTTTCAACTGTATCCATGGATGCCAGAGGCAGATTTTCAGTTCCAAAAGAACATCATCCATTCTTAGGAAAGAGTATTAGTTATTGCAGTAAAGATATGCTCAAATGCCAGCCTCAGAATGGGGTCTTCAATTAACAGAATTATGAAGCTTTTTCATATTCAAGCTGCCTAAATACTTGTGGAGCCTCCTCCATGAACACACACTGCTTGTTTCTGTGGGTAAAGGAATGCTGATCTGAAAAAATGAAATGCTGACTTCAGAGTATTTGGAAATCTTGCATCTTTTCTTTGCATACAGAATGCTTGACTAACTGCATAAACCTGAAAATTGGAAGATTAATTTTAAAGCTGGAAGGGGAGAGATTTAGAGGTCAAAAGTGAAACAATACCATATGATTCAATTCATCATTATGTAGTACAGAAAGCAGCCTAATAATGGAGTGAATAGTATGAATACTGTTACAACTCGTGTTGTTTTTGTTGTTTATTTTAAAGAAAAATTTGCATATATGTTACGAGAATTTCAACGCTATTTTCTAAATTATAGTTTTCAATGTCTTGGTGTATCTATAATCTTGCAGTGAAGTGGTTTTTTTTTTGTTTTCTGATTTGATGTCATAATATTACCTAAGCATGCCTAACGTGGAGGAAGAGGTAGCCTAATTGTTGTATTTCCTTGGCTTCATTGGTTTGAGTTTTGGAAGGTGATTTTTCTTTCTTTCAGTTTTGTAGCTCCTCATAGAAGATCAATGTACCATCTATAAATCTAAAACAACATATAATGACAATGTCAAATGTATAAATATTAGTTCTGACTTTTTCTCAGCTACTGAGCTTCTGTAATAACCGCTGCAGCTGATGAGTTTTGAAAGCTCAGTATTTTGGACTTGGAAGTCGGTTTGTCCTGTATGTCCACTTTACATATTAAGGTCTGTAAATACTGCCAGAAAACTGGGTATAAGAGCTAGTTTGCCCTGGCTCTAGTAGTCTACACATATTCTACAAGCTGTTTGGAGTACAGTTACACTAGAGTAGAAGTGTAGTTTGGTTTTGCTAATACTTGAGTCAGGATTTGTCATTTCTATATGTGTCTATTCAATAAATAAAATATTCTTGGTTCATCAAATGTTAGCATGCCTGCTGAGGAAACGCTGTAGAGCTATGAAAGCATGTTTACTAAAATGCAATTGTTAATTACTCAGACATGTCTACTGGAAAAACGTTCCTTTATCAGAAGGCAAGGTGTCACTGGTTGTGAGTTTTCTAGTAAGTCAGAGTTTTGTGGAAAACTACAAATTCATGGAAAGTAAGATCCTAAACACCAAATGTTCTGGCTTTCCTGCACCTCTGAAACACATACAGATTTCAGTCTCCAAAACTGCTGGTTTGTGAGCCCCAACTTTGAGGTAGTTCTGCGTTCAGGGCTGCCTCAGGTCTCAGAAGCCTCCAGGCTTAGATGTCCTGCCTGCCTCGGTTCCCTTTCATACACGAGTTTCCCCTCTTTGTCTCTAGGCGCTGTATCATGGAAGTTGGAGCTGGATTAATTCCAGGATCCAGCATTAGCTTGATGGAACATCCATTCCATGAGATAAAAGGATGAATAAATATCCTCGGGCAGAGCCAAAGCTGGACTGGGTATGGCTCTGAGCAGCCTAATCTAACATTGTGGTGGACTCTTCTTTGAGCAGAAGGCTGGATTAGATGATCTCTGGAGGTCCCTTCCAACCCAATTTATTCTCTAATCCTATGATCCTTTCTTGGATCTGCATTTGCACCAGGAAGCATGAGATGTTGGCTTGTATTCCTTAGCAGGAATATGTGCTGGAGAGCGTAGGTCTAAAGCTTTGGCAGCTTGGAGCTCATAACTGAGGCTGGGGTCTCAATCATGGCAATGTGGCTTTGTGTTATGTTGTCTGCCTTTGGAAGGCTCCCTGGATTTCCTTGCACAATGGCAAGAGTTGGCATAATTTTCTATTTTGAAGCAACTAACAAGAACAACTTTCTTTTCAGAATTAGAAAGTTTCCACAGACATAATTTTTCTTAAAAAAAATGCTTTGGGAATTGGACTAAAACTTTTTCTTCTAAATGATTGTATTTCTTATTAAATTTGCATCAATCCTGACAAAAGTTGATCACTCAGTAACGGGAAAAAAAAAAGTGTTTGATATCTTACAAAGGTGTAGTCAGTTATCTACTGAAACCCTATACTAGATTTTCTCTATACTTTCACTACTGCTTTTACTATGATTCAGGCAAGGATTACATAGATTAGCCAAAGATCTTAATCTTGCAATAACTTTATTTTTGAGTACTCCTGTTGTCTGGGGACTTTACCTAAACAACTTGTGTGGGTTTTTTTGATTTTGTTTTTCCTTGCAGAAATGAGTTGAATTTGTAATTCAACATTACCAGGTAGATAATCCTGTTTTTTCTCTTCTGTGAACTTGAGAACATGAGTTTTATTAATATTCCAACTTGAAAAATGTCAACTTTAAAGCTGGAATATTTTTTAAATGTGAAACTTGGGATTATTTATGCTAGAGAGTGCTAGAAAGGTAGGTTGCTGCCATAAGATCAGGTTAGAGTAGTCTGATTACTATAACCATACTACTGCTAACCATCAGATTACTATAACCTGATGTTATGGAAGATAAAGCATTTTGGAAAAAAAGTCAAAAAAACCCCAACTTGGAAAAATATTTGTCCTTAACCTATTAGTAGCCAAGCATATGCTGTGACGATCAGTGTTGGTGTTTGAAACTTGTTTTTTTAATTTCTTTTTGGAATGTTAGTTAGAATTTGTCTGGATAAGGGATGGGAGATAGAGCTTTGCCATTGGTATGTGCACTTAACTACAAATTAATGACAGAACGTCTCTCAAAATGCAACTGAAGCTGATAAATGTAGCTAACTAATTCCTCCTTGATATTTTACTGCAATTGTTTCCCTTTATTATCCTTACTTTAGTATTAAAAACAATACAGAGATTAGCTTAAGCAATTGAAAGAGGATGTAGTGTTGTGTACAGCTGTATTTCTCTGCTTGCCAGATCTGTTTCCCTTGTTGCAGTTTTAGTTTCCAATCGCACTAAACAGTTACAAGCCAAGTAATTGTAACTTCTCACTGGCATTTCTTTTCATGTTTGTTTTGTGCAATAAAACAGCTTTAATTCCATTCACTTATTCAGTCTGACAGGTGGGTAACATCTTCAGTACAGCATGAGAACAAGTAAAACATCTTTTTGCTGGAAGCCTTGCTATTTAGGTAATTTTATTTATTTTAGTATAATAAACATCTAATCTATGGTCAGACACTGCCTTGAGCCTCTTTTTATTTGTAGTGTTAGAAGACATCTTATTCATGCAGTCACTGTGTGTCTGAGAACCTTGCAAGACTTAAAAAAGACTGTGAGCCAGAAACAATTGCAAAATCAATTTTGTAAGAAGCCCTTCCCTTTTGGAAAGGTTGCCACTTATCTGGTCTCCTTACCTGAATTGCCATGTGTAAGTAAACCCTGGTTTTGAGTTTTTAGGCTGTCCATCAACAGAAATTAATCAAAAAAAGAAATGGGAGATCAAGGTAAATGGCAAATGGAAAGTCTTTGGAGTTAAATATCCAATACTGGCAATTTAGGAAACCTTGGTGCTGACATAATTGTGTCTTTTCAATGATAAGTGACAAGAGTTACACAGTTACTTAGCTTTTTCAGAGCTGGCTGACAGATGACCTTAAAATTACTTGTCTTTTACAAAAGCTTTCAAATGAATCTCCTTGAAATGAGTAGGAAAAAAATCCGCTTTCTAAAGAATTCGGAATTACTGTGTTGTTTTTGTTTCCGTGATGACTCAGATTGACAAGAAAATATCACAGAAGCCCTGCTTACTCAACTGATTGAACAGAAATGGTGATCACCCCTTTACTGGGACTCTTCGGTCAATGGTTGGGCATCACCAACCCATTTTAGTCTATTTGGAGTGAAAACATCAGACCTAGTCTGCCCAAGCCTCAAAAAATCAAGACTTGCCAGCCTGGATTACGCTTTATTTACTCTTTTGGTGAGATGGGCTGGCTGTTGGCTGTCAGATCGCAGAGGTCTCTGCCTGGTGTGATCATCCTCTAAACCATGATGGAATAGGGCAGCCACTGCTCCAGAGGGCTTCCTCTGCTAATACTGGAAAGATGAAACTCTTTTTGGCCAGGTCAGTCCAGCTTCTTAGGAAAGTTGCCTCCCTCTGACTGTGGTGGGCAGTTTTTCTATAATACAGTACCCATCTCCTCCTACCCCTGTGGCAGGCTGGTGAGCCAGTGTTTCAGGAAGGACACACTAGATGGTCTGCAGGTAGGTTGAGTAGTACAAACACAACTACTTGCTGAATTGTCTTTTTACCAAAGCTTCCAGATAGAAAAAGAGGGAGAAAGGGCGCTTCTGTACAGATGTATACTGCCCTTTCTGCATATCTTACCTGGGTGACCAAAATCTCCCACCTGGCCACCAGGTGGGGGCATTGCTAAGATATTGATTAACTGGCAAATGCATATCATGTCAGTGAGCCATTTGCATGTAAAAATCAGCTTCTCTTTCTCTTACTCCACGTTTTTCTAAACATTGCACACACTATGACAGATAAAATGCCTAATAATCTGTTGATTTGTGTATAACAGGAAAATACCCTTAAGAAAACACCCAATAACTTGGTAAGATTTTAAAGGTTTGCTGCAAGGATACAGGCAGATTTTTTTTTTAAGCTTTCTTGATGTTGTTTCTTGTTTTTAGTTCTTACTTCCCACTGTGGGACATACAAGGTTAGATAGATGTTTTTTCCCTTATCAGTTTTGTCATTAGTTTACCAGATGCTGCTTTGGCAAGCATTACAAAAGCTTATTTTTTACCGCATATGAAAATACAGCATAGGTTGTTTTCTTCATTCAGTAGCCACCATCCATTTTCATGATAAGTTAAATTATCACATTATGTTTCATGAAGAAAAAGTATTTGATTCTATTTTGATTTTGTTCTTAATCCTCTAAGGCAGCTGAACATCTAGGAAAATTCTCAATGACCTTAAAAAAATGGGGGAAAAAAAATCAACGAGGTTTCAAGTTATTTAAAAGTTGGTTTAAATATTTTGTCAGGAATTGGTTTTGCCATTTATAAACTGCAAAAAAGGTGTAAACTTGTAAAATCCATGGTACCTCTCTGATGTAAATGTACGTACTGTTCTACTCGATCGAAGCTTTCAAAATGTAACTTTGAAACCATAAATTATGGATTCCTACATTAAATGGATTATTACTTAGGGTGTTTTCTAAAAATTTGTTTTCTCTTATTGAGCAAGACTTTTCTTAAAAAATATTCTATCAGTGAAGAAATATAACTGCATCTTTATAAATAAAATGTAGATTAAATGATGTAGATTAAATGCTTTTCCTTAGCGTAAAATATTAATGAATAAAAGGAAAAAAAGAGCTTATTGACAAAACTGGGATGTTACTTAGGTAAAAGTTAGGCAATTTTTAGACTGCCATTAATTCATACCGTGTCTGCAATCTTTATCATGAGAGATAAGATCAAAAATGTCCTGTGGTTTGCCGACCTGATAAAGCAAACAGATTTGATGAGAAGCAGCAAAATGAAAACAGATAAGATCTGCTTTATGGGTCTCTTTGTAATGCTTCAATAAAGTAAAAAGAGTACTGAAAGGCCTTTAGAATTGCTGGTTTTTAAGGTTTTGGGGTTTTTTTTGTTTTTTTTTTAAAAGCATCAGGTTCCCTTTTCTGCACTACTTCAGGCAAAGCATATGATTGTCATAGCAGTAATATTACCCAGATCTTAGCTGGATATGAAGAAGTTCTTACATATCACCTACACATCTTAGTGCTTTTCAAAAGAGAGAAGTGTCATCATCCTTATTTTGCAGATGAGAACACTGGAGCAAAGGTCGATCTGTTTGCTGAAGTTAATTTGTGAAGGCTAGAAGACAGGTCTTTCAGTTTGAAAATATACTTACATTCCTTGTACTAAGCTATATTCCCTTTCTGGGGGAAAAGGTATGATAAGACTTAAAGAGCATGTTTTTATTGGGGGGGTGGGGACAACTATGCAAAATAACTTTTCTACAGGGGACCCATGGTTTTTATTTGAAAACTTCAATTTCTTACGAAATGAGTGGGAAATTGAAGGCATAGTTCTTTATCAATTTATCTTCCTACAATTTATCTTCCCACTCTGAATAACACTCTTCAGAGTATATAAATTCACCCAGTTGGGTCAGGCTGTCTTTCTAGAATTTGCTTCTATTCCTTCCTCAAACAGGTTGTCCTTTGCCTTTGAATTTCTGTTGTCCTTTTAAATTTTAGCTACTTCTCCCCTTGTTTTTGGTAAAGGGACCCTGATATGGACAGTACGCATGTGTGTCTGTTGCGATTTAATCCCAGCTGGCAGCTCCACCCCACGCAGCCACTGCCTCACTCGCCCCTGCTGGGATGGGGGAGAGAGTCGGAAGGGTCAAAGGGAGTCAACTGGCGCGTTGAGCTAAAGACTCACTTTAGTGGGTAAAGCAAAAGCCGCGCGCGCAAGCCAAGCAAAGCGAAGCAAAGCAAAGCGAGGGATTTGTTTGCCGCTTCCCGCCGGCAGGCAGGTGCTCAGCCATCTCCAGGAAAGCAGGGCTCCGTCCCGCGGAACGGCGACTTGGGAATTCAAACGCTGTCTCTGC
Organism: Phaethon aethereus; assembly: GCF_964289735.1. Lineage (NCBI taxonomy): Eukaryota > Metazoa > Chordata > Aves > Phaethontiformes > Phaethontidae > Phaethon > Phaethon aethereus. The sequence continues at coordinate 99,248,596 of NC_138575.1, read as the reverse complement.
GGACGTGCCCCCTTCCTTCTTCTGCCCCCAGCTCTTTATTGCTGAGCGTGCCGTCCTATGGTCCGGGATAGCCCTTTGGTCAGCTGGGCTCAGCTGTCCCGTGCTCCGGGCCCTCCTAACCTCTGGTGCCCCGCAGGCTCCTCGCTGCTGGGGCAGGGGGAGAAGCAGAAAAGGCCTTGACGCTGTGGAAGCACTGCTCAGCAATAACAAAAGCATGCCTGTGTTATCAGCACCCTTTTCAGTACAAATCTAAAATATGGCCCCATACTAGCTACTGTGAAGAAAATAAATTCCACCCCAGCCCAAACTAGCACAGTGTGTGTACATAGAAAGATAATAAATATATATGTTCTGTATATATCTCTGTAAAGGTGACTGGGTTGTTATCTATATATCGAATCCTGTTGTCACAAGTATTTTTTGTTTGTCGTCGTATAAGACAGAAAACCTTTATCCGGTTTATCTTTTGACCCAGATATTGAATGAATATATATGAACTTGTGAAAAGTCTTGTTAAATCTAAGTCCTCAAAAAAATATTTCCCCAGTAACCTTTCTGTATCTGATGATGTATTTTAAACAAGTGGGTAAGTGACATTAAGCAAGGAGATACACAGAGCAAATAATGCAAATAGTTATGCGGAGCTCTGTATCACAAAGTTATTAAGATGCAGATTTGTATTTGTTCATATTTCTACTTGTATATCTTATTTCTGAATTGTCTTTTCTGTCCTTTTCAGTTGCTCTTACAGGAGGGAAGATAAAAATCCTTAATGTGTAAGGCAAAGGTTGCTGATGTGACCTGCAACCCATGCCCATGGTCCATAACCCCTGTTTATTCTAATATCAGATCCTGAGATAACATTAAGGCGGTGAATGGGGTTGGGGACATACCTACATGAAATACCAGACCAGTAAGAAAGAAGCCTAAATATAAGCATTCATGCCTTTCAGGCCAGAACATCAGCTTGTTCTGAGGCTACTCATTGTTTCACGGCTGGTGTTGCTCAAGTTCAGCTGACTTGACATTTTTCGTGCCATTTACAAAATCCAGCAGCCCCAAATCTCTGCCTCCTGGAATAAGTTCCAGGAGGAACTTATTTGTTTCCTGAACTGCAGATTTCTGCAACTGCTAACCTAATTTTGAAGACACTTTTTTTCATTTGTCTTCTCTCTTGGTTTCCTCTGATAGCTAACCACAGTGCAGCATCCCCTTGTCCTCTATTGCTGGCTTTTCTGGAGAGGGCAGTGATGTTCATCCCTGTCCTCTAACTCACTCTTCTTTTACTATGTAGGTGTTTCCCTTACCTGCTGTGCTGGTGGAAGTCTGGATCATAAGGGAAAATACAGGTCTGGAGAATACAAATAAAGTGGTAAATCTAAAACGGGATTCCAGTAAGATGAAATACAACATACTTCCAAGTATTTCTGCTATTTTGGCTGACGAAGGGACCCAACTGTACAAATTACACCCACAGAATACGTAGGAAAGTAAACTTGTCAAAACAGTCATGGTCTTGCTAAAATTCTGTGCTTTGTGTCCATGCTTTTGTATCTCTTCACAGGCATCAGTAGTGAAGTGACAGGTAATTTTTAGCTGGTAGTTCCATTTACTTTTTCAGAATGTGTGCAAGCCATTATTCCTTGGACAGGAGAGAAAATGCTGTGGGCAAGAAAATGCTGTAGTGCCAGCTACTTCATCCCAACTGCAAAAAAGAGTTTCGGAGAGATTTATAAACTATTTTTTTCTCCTCATCTTAGACACCTCTGAGTTTTTAAAAGTGTATTTATTATCTGCCTGTGTTTTTGTAGATATCCCTCCTCTGGCACTCACGTGCTAATTGTGTTTTTCCCCCACTTCTGCAAAATATTTGTGATCAGTCTGTGCAGCAGAAATTATTTTGAAAAAACTCATTTCAAGAGCAGTATAGCTTGATTATCTATGCCTTTGTGTCTTGTGTGTAAGTTTTCTGTTTTCTGAGAAGGTGTTTTCTGACTGAAGTATTTTCCTGTGATTTTCAATAAATATTTTTGGTACCATCAAAAAGTGGAGCTTGTGCTGTAACCTGTGAAGTCACTTTCTAATGCTGAGGTACCTGTTTCGTGAAAAGCTGTAGGAATGTAATGGTTTACTACTCATAAGTGTTATTTGGCCAGTTTCAATGAAATTTAGCAATGAGGTTAGAAATATCTTGGGCAAGCCTGACTGCCTAGGCATTAGATCCTAAGAGGCCAGGACTTTTCTTAATTCTTTGTTGCAGCTGGCTCTGGCAGTTTGCAATGTCTGGAGCAATAATGGAGGAGAGGGTTTTTTTGTTCCTTCTCACTCCCCACTCCTGTAACCTCCATGTCCTGGGCAGCTCCTCAATGTTCTTCTGCTCCTTTGAAAGGCCTTGCAGCATCTCAGGGTTTTGGCAGGTCGCTCTTAACAATCTCCAGGACCAAGCTGAAGGATGACTGAATAAATGAGCCCTTTGACAGATCCTGAGGACCCCCTTAAAAATCACCTCAATGAAGCTGTGGTAGTCAATAACACTGCAGGAGCACACTTAATTAGCACACAAATTAAACTCAGCAAATGAAGTTTAAACCAAAACCAAGGTGGCCAGGAGCTTAGGAAACCTGGAAGAGGTAGCATCTCGGTGCCAGAGTCGCTTAATATTTTAGGACCATGCATAAGAAACAGCGAGGAGTAGTGCAGTTCTGCTGGCACGAACACCCCAGGCATTCATTGCAGGTGAAATTTACACCCAAAGTGCAGCAACTTTGCTCCTGGCTAGAGAGTTACAAGATGAAGCAAGATGTAACGAAGGGATGGATAAAGGTGGTGGTGGAATCAGGGCAAAAAATGGTTCCATTTTTCTTTATGATAAGGTTTCATTAAAAAAAGTAATTGTAAAATTAGCTGAGTGTGTGTTGGAATTGTTTTGCTCAGAACTGGGAAGTGATTTTTTTCTGAGCTGTCAGGCAGATTCACAGACATAGTGCTAGAACTTTTGGCAGCAGAAAAACATGAAAAAAACCCCCATATTTCTTCCCCCCCACCCCCGACATTTCAAATGCCCAGAATACGTATTTATGACACATGCAACTGTTCCTAAAATCAAAAGCTCATTAGAGCTGCAGAGGAAATTTGCTAATTAAATGGTTAGTTGTAATTTTCACATGTATTTTTAACATTTTTTTTATGTTGATGTCCAGAAACCAATTTGGTTAGCGTCCCTACGTTGCCAGTGCTGTAGAGATGTAAAGCAGCCGTCTTTCCAACAAAGAGCTGTACTATAAAACTTATGTTTGTTTTTTAAGGGTTGTTTTTTTTTTTTAATCATCCAGACTAAAGGATCCAATGACACTGGACTTCTCATGTCCATGCTCTTTTTTTTTTTTTTTTTTTCTCTAGAAAAGCTTTGCTCTTCTCTTGCTAATAGAAAAAGCCCTATTGCTGGGGAACAAGTGTCCAACATGTACTGCTGTGTCCTCTGTCAGATGTCAAAATCATCCCTCCTAAGTATTTTCACATGCATACAGGGGGTGAGTCTTACACATGAGAGAAAAAAAAGGTGGAATTGTCCAGTCTTGCTTGGCGATGTTCAAAACCACCCCCAAATCATTCACCTTTTAACCAGCAGTCCTAAGTCCAGCTCTTTGTTTTAGTTTGGTTTTGGTTTGCTTTGTTTTATTCCACCAGGCTTAAAATGTAATTTCATTTAGAAATGAAGCTTGGTCTTCCATTTTAAAATCAGTCTGATGTTAGTGTTATGTGGTCAGGACATGCAGAAAACCTTCAGAAAAAGATCAGCCCAGGGTTTGTCTGAGCCAGGTGAGGTTGCTGTTTGCTGCTCATAGATGTGCTCTTGAAATTGTGAGTATCTGTCCCGTTGTTGGTGGCTACCATGGTCTCTGTGGCACACACCCAGAGCAGCAGGCAGAGGCGTTCTGTACGTAGTTAGACTGTCCTTAGCTGCGTGCTTGGCTTTTCTCCATAGGGTAAAATTAAAAGACAGAGCTCTGTGTGTGCTGCCGGTTGTCGGCAAGTACGTGACCGGCATGGGGAAAGGGAACCTGTGGAGTGCAGAATACTTCTCTTGTTCATTACCGTCTTGTCATTAGATGTCCTGGGTTAAGGGTGCTCTGGGACAGATTTTTGTATAATGTGCTCTGTGTGGATGTACTTGTACGTGGTTTGTCAGCACATTCACGAAAGACTTCAAACATATCGTTGCTTTTCAGGTTAGTTGATCCTGAAATGGTTTGTGGCTGTAACTAACTTGGGGAGAGGCTAGAAATTAAATGTATCTAGATAACACTTGGTTCGAGATGTTTGTCAATGTTAAAGTTTTAAAAAGTTGAAGAAGTTGAACGGAAATTAATAAGTGTTATAACAGTATTATCACACTGTTAGCATAAAAGTACACATTTGGTAAACTTCTTTATATTGGGACTTTGCCCTAGCATAAATGGGTTGTTGACCTAAATTAGCATTTCTGTTGTCTTAGAACAAAGCAGAGGCAAAAAGAATAGATTCAGAAGTAATGATATACAGCTGTGCGGTAGAAGGCTCTCCATAAAGTTTCTGGATTGGGTCCTTATATGGGAGAGTTGCAGCCAGTGACTGCTACTGTAAGGAATGCTTCGGCTCCTCTTGTCATCCATGGATCATCGCAAACAGAAGAGAGAAAATGGTTCTGTTTCTCCCAAGCTATTCAATAACTAGCCTAAGCCTCGCACCAGGCAGGAAACAACCAGGGAAAGGGTTTGTGACTCTCTCTTCTTGCATTTCTGTTTGCTGATTTCCAACCATAAGCAGGTTTGTTTTTTCTTTTTGCTTCCAATCCATTCAAAATTGGTCATCCTCACATTTTTGTTTCATCGTTGAGCATCAGAGACTAATTAACTTTTTGGGGTTGTTTTTTCTTCTACCTCTCAGAGCTGCACAATGCAGCACCATGTTGGCGATCACTCTCTAGTCCAGTTGTGCTTTTTAGCTCAGCAGAGAGAACAAACTTTCAAAAGTAGTTCTCCACTTTTGCTGTGGAGAACTAGTTCAAGTCCGAAGCCAGCAGTGATGTGTCAGCAGAGGGATGCAGCTAGGTGTCCTGCGGTGATGCTGACCAGCACCGCTTTTATCAGCGCTAGTGGTAGGACCTCAGCTCCGTAGCCACACCTCTTGGTTTAACTCAACTTGTAAAACTATTTCTGCTTGGAGAAATATGAACAGTAAAAGGCAAAGGTGCTTCTAATGATAAGAAACACTGATGAACAAATCAAGACAATTGGGGAGTTTTACTTGCACCCTCCCTTGTGTCGAGCTCGCGCTCTCCTGGGGAATTGTCATAAATCATAAAAGTCGCTGTCCTATTTTTGAGTCTTGGAAAACTCAGCTATGTTATCTCATCATCTCTCTCAAGGATTAATATTACAGCCAGGTATTCTCCCCTTTCATTTTAGAGAAGAGTACAGCTGGCAGACAAATGTATGCTTTATCTTGTCTTGGTAGGGCAGTGTACAAACAGCTTGCATTGTCCTCAGTTGATTGAGTTTATGGAATGAGTAATTCTGAAAAACAGATTTTTCATAGATATGTTGTTATTCAAATTTTAAGCTCTTACCTATTTGTGATAAACTAAGGTGAGGTTTCTTTACTGTTCTTGCCTTATACAATGAAAATAGGTTGTCCAAAACTCTCCTGCCGGGAAGAGTTGCATACATACTGTTGTTAAAAAATGGTAGCTTCCATAGAAACTCACACATAGAAAACTGGAATTTGTTTTCATGAACTATACTCTGGGGGATGCTTGTTGTTGTTTTACATTTCTATAAAGCAAACAAAAGGACTGTGGATATGGAACAAATTCGTTTACAGTTTTGAATGAATATTCATTGTGTTATTCACCCCTCAGTAGTATTCCACACAGAATCGCAGATTTGCAGTTTGGGTAATTCTGATGACTAGTGAACAAGAAATTGTTTCCTACTTGTAAGTCAGATTTACCTGTTAAATAGCTTACTTGTTCTGCCAAGTTGTTTTTTTCTCCAAGTTGTTATTTTGTAGCATGTAAGTATAATGAAAACACTAAAATGTAGTTGAAATTAATCGTGCTTTGCTTGAGGTCTTTTTAAAAAAATGTTTTTTTTCAGAGATGCCGGTTATTTCTGTATTAACATAAAAGTTAATTCTGTTATGCCTACACAGACTTACTTTAAGGTGATTGAAATTGGTAGTAATGTAGTAAAAAAAGATAAACAAAACTGGTTTTACAGTTGGCATTTCCCTTGATAATTTTGGATACAGTTCTGCCTGGTGTCATAGACAGTATTTTGCTCATACAAATAAGCAAACCTACCCTGTCGCAACAATTTCATTGCTCAAGTATCAGAGAAGATACTTCAAGAAAATGCATTTAGGAGCTTTTCTTGATATGCGAGCCCATTTTTATATGACTGAAATTGCTTCAGTGCCTTTTATTTTACAGCATAGTTGTTAGTGATAGACTTATGGACCACCCATTGAAATAACATTTTGCAGTGAAGTTTTGGCTATGGACAGCTGTGCTTTCTAATAGCATGGAAGGATAATTAGAAGTATTTTTTAAGTCACAGAAGAATTTTTGCTTGTTCTGTGATCATAATAGGGATGATATAAACTTTCATTGTCAACAGTGCCTGAATAACTTAAAGGAAGTTTGCTAACGTTTTTCTGTAGACTATTAACCTCTTCTATAAAGAATACGTCGTAATACATTCTCTTACAGATACCTTTCCTCGTTAATTTAAGATGCGGTGAGAATTCTGGTGCAGGCTACTACTTCATAAATACCGAAGTTAATATCTCCAAATGTTCACTGTTCTTCACTTCTGAAGTTCAATACTATCTAATGATTATTCAGTATTTTGCTGCTTCTCTTAGCATTACCACTTGTTAAGCGACATTATTTGTTGATTAGTGGTGTTACTTTCTTAATGAGTGTATCTTCAGGTAGATTCTAAGATTTTAAGTTGCAAATTTGAAGAGGCCGGAGGAGGGGTGAAATTAAACAAAGTCTATTTTCTTCACAGGAGCTTGGGATTCTTTATATGGTTTCTTCTTTTTAACTTTTCAATTTTCCTTTAAACACAAATCTGGATGAAGCTGGATTGATACATTGTGATGCCTTTTTTTTTTTTTTTTTTGGCCAAGCCTTGGGAAAGAGAGTTGATGTGATGACTTTATTGCAAGTTAATTGTTTCTAATAGATTATTGAAGGACCACTTAATAAAATAAATAAACTAGGAAATCTATAATACTTTTAAGCTCTATATTAAAAACTGTTTTTGATGAAGGTGAAGAAGCATTTGGACTATTCTGGAAACAGGTGGAAAAAAAAAAAACCCCAAAATTACATTTTTCATTAAAAAGAATGCTAATTTCTTGTCTTTCAAAGGTGATTATTTTGAGGTTAATCATTTTTATATTTTGATGATATATGGCTAATATAAAGTGCATGATGTTAACATTTGTTTACGTTATCTCTGAAACATGCTACATTTTCATTTTTTTTTTGAAGGTGATATAACTGACAGATGGAAGTAGCAGCCAGCCGCAGGTCCTGTCAGTGTGCTGGTATACTTTGCTAGGAGTACCATAATGACAGATTTCAGCATGCTTTGGCATACAACATGCTATGGATGATTGGCTTTCCTCAGCACAGGATACAGTTGACCCAGTAACCTATAAATATCACCATGCAGTTTTGCAGAGTGTGCTACGAGTGACTGACCTAAACATACGCAATATGTAGCTGACCCAGTCACCTATGCATGTTAGCAATAAATTCTCATAGTGCTAGTGTGTTATTTCATATATTAAGTCAATAGCGTGTCCTAAGAGCTTTATTCTCCATCAAAACTCCAGAGCCCATCTCAAGCCTCGTGGCACCTGTGAAACCTTTCTCCTGTGCTAGGTCCATGTGCTCATGAGCTACGCTGTCAGCTCAGTCTTAGAAACGTTGGGATCTTGGGACAACATCTTGGGATGTTGTTAGGCCGAGAGATCGCTTTGTTGTAATCAATGCCTTGCCTTCAGTCAGTCCCGAACTACCTATAGATACAGTGATTCTGGCAGGTTTTTTAACTTGAAATTAGGTTGTGCTTTAGGATTTTGTTGCTTCTGATGGGTTTTACCTCAGCTTACCTATCGTTATACTTTGCCCTCAGCTGCTAGTGGAAATTTAGCTGTTAATACATGGAGTTTAACACCAGCTCAGCTCTTCAAATTGAAGTTTCAGATTTACCTTAAACTTTGATTTCTTTGTTTTTTGTAGCAGTGGGGCACTACTTGCTTTAGCACAGCATGGCTCAGATTCTTTGCTCAGCACAGCTTCTAGTGGCGTGCTCTGCTGTGTTACGCGCTTATCAGCAACTAGATTATATGACTGCTTTCTAGCGAAGTCTGTGGGCAAAGCATTTGGATATACAACAGTAAAGCTACAGGTAGGTACCCTGCAATGCCAGCCGTTGTTTACTGAGCCTTAATTTGGGTACAAGGTTTGCTGATTGCAGGGGACATTTCTAAGCAGAATGAAGCAGAGTGGGTTGTGGGCTTAGGAGAGGCCAGGATTTTCCCTTCATGACAGGAAGATAGGAAGGGATGCTTATGGGAACAGAGCAAATGAAAGCAAGAAGGAAAGCTCATTCTTTGATGGGTTGTCAGGGTGCAGGGTTACAACTGTTCTCTTGGCCTTATTCATTTGGTTGACCAGTTTGTCCATTTTTCTTTTTCAGTTTAAATGAGTCATAGAGTCATAGAATGATTTGGGTTGGAACGGGCCTTAAAGTTACAACCCCTCCTGCTGTGGGCAGGGACACTTTTCACTAGACCAGGCTGCTATCAGAGCCCCATCCCACCTAGCCTTGAACACTTCAAGGGATGGGGCATCCACAACTTCTCTGGGCGACCTGTTCCAGTGTCTCACCACAATCATAGTGAAGAATTTCTTCCTTACACCTAACCTAAATTTATCCTCTTTCAGTTTAAAACCATTACCCCTTGTCCTATCACTACACGCCCTTGTAAAATGTCCCTTTCCAGCTTTCTTGTAGACCCCCTTTAGGTACTGGAAGGCTGCAATAAGGTCTCCCTGGACCCTTCTCTTCTCCAGGCTGAACAACCCCAACTCCCTCAGCCTGTCTTCATAGGAGAGCTGCTCCAGCCCTCTGATCATCTTTGTGTCCCTCCTCTGGGCTTGCTTCAACATAGGTCCATGTTCTTATATTGAGGGCCCCAGAGCTGAACGCAGTAGTGCAGGTGTACTCATGAGAGTGGAGTAGAGGGGGAAAATCACCTCTCTTGACCTGCTGATCACACTTCTTTTGATGCAGCCCAGGCTATGATTGACTTTCTGAGCTGCAAGAGCACATTGCTGGGTCATGTTGAATTTCTCATCAACTAACACCCCCAAATCCTCCTCAGCAGGGCTGCTCTCAATCCATTCTCTGCCAAGACTGTATTTGTGCTTGGGATAGCCCTGACCCATGCACAAGACTCTGCACTTGGCCTTGTTGAGCTTCATGAGGTTCACATGGGCCTGCCTCTCAAGCCTGTCAGGGTCCCTCTGCATGGCATCCCTTCCCTCCAGCGTGTTGACTGCACCACACAGCTTGGTATCACTGGCAAACTTGCTGAGGGTGCACTCAATCCCACCATCCATGTCACCAACAAAGATGTTAACAGCACCGGTCACAATACTGACCCCCAAGGCATGTCACTTGTCACTGGTCTCCACTTGGACATCAAGCCGCTGACTGCAACAGTTTAGTGTGACCCTCCAGCCAATTCCTTATCCACCAAGTGGTCCATCCATCAAATCCATGTCTCTCCAATTTAGAGAAGAGGTTTTCATGTGGGACAGTGTCAAATGCTTTGCACAAGTCCAGGTATATGACATCAGTCAATCTTCCCTTGTCCACCAGTGCTGTAAATCTGTTGTAGAAGGCCATCAAATTTCTCAGGCACCGTTTGCCCTTAGTGAAGCCATGTTGGCTGCCATCAGTCACCTCTTTATTTTCTATATGCCTTGGCATAGTTTCCAGGAGGATCTGCTACATGATCTCGTTGGGTACAGAGGTGAGACTGACTGGCTTGTAGTTCTCTGGGTCTTCCTTTTTTCCCTTTTTAAAGAAGGGGGTTATGTTTCCCCTTTTTCAGTCAATGAGAACTTCACCAGGCTGGCATGACTTCTCAAATATGATGAGTAGTGGCTTAGCAACTTCATCTGCCAGTTCCCTTAGGACCCGTGGATACAACTTATCAGGTCCCATGGACTTGTGCACATTCAGGTTCCTTAGATGGTCTCGAACCTGATGTTCTCCTACCGTGGATGGTTCTTCATTCTCCCAGTCCCTAACTTTGCCTTCTGTGTTTTGGGTGGTGTAGCTTGAGCATTTGCCAGTGAAGACTGAGCAAAAAAGTTGTTGAGTACCTCAGCCTTCTCCATATCCCAGGTAACGAGTACTCCTGTTTCTTTCCAGAGGGCCCACATCTTCCCTAGTCTTCCTTTTATCATCAGTGTACCTACAGAAGCTTTTCTTGTTGCAGTCCTAACCTTGCTGCTTTCCTAACCTGATCCCTGGCTGGTCAGACAATTTCTCTGTATTCCTCCCAGGCTAGCTGTCCTTGCTTCCCCGTTCTGTAGGCTTCCTTTTTGCGTTTGAGTTTGTCTAGGAGCTCCTTGTTCATCCATGCAGGCCTCCTGGCATTTTTGCCTGACTTCCTCTTGCATTGTTCCTGAGCTTGGAGGAGGTGATCCTTGAGTATCAACCAGCTTTCTTGGGTCCCTCTTCCCTTCAGGGCTTTATCTCATGGTACTCTACCAAGCAGTTCCCTGAAGAGGCTCTTCTACCCTGCTCTTCTGAAATCCAGGGTAGTGAGCTTGCTGTGTGCCCTCCTGCCTGCCCTAAGGATCTTGAACTCCACCGTTCTATGTTCACTGCATCCAAGGCTCCCCTTGAGCTTCCCATTCTGTACTAGCCCCTCCTTGTTGGTGAGAATCGGGTCTAGCATAACACCTCTCCTTGTTGGCTCTTTTATCCTTTGGAGAAGGAACTTATCATCAACGCATTCCATGAACCTCCTGGATAACTTATGCCCTGCTGTGTTGTTCCTCCAACAGATACTGGGGTGGTGTAAGTCCCTCCATGAGGACCAGGGCTTGTGAATGTGAGGCTGCTCCTATCTGTCTATAGAGAGCCTCATACACTTAGTCTTCCTGGTTGGGTGGCCTGTTGCAGACCCCCACTATAATGCCACCTGTCCCTGGCCTCCCTTTAATCCTGACGCGTAAGCTCTAGGTCGGCTCTTCATCCATCCCCAGGCAGACCTCCATGTACTCCAGCTGGTCACTGACATAGAGGGCAACACCCCCTCCTTGTCCTTCCTAAAGAGCCTGTATCCTTCCATTCCAATGCTCCAGCCATAGGAGCCATCCCGCCATGGGATATGTTATGTTCCTGGTTCAGCGAGGAATCATAGAACCTTTGGGTTGGAGGGATCTTTAAAGGTCAAGTAGTCCAACCCCCTGCAGTGAGCAGGGACATGTTCAACTAGATCAGGTTGCACAGAGCCCCATCCAGCCTGACCTGGAATGTTTCCAGGGATGGGGCATCTACCACCTCTCTGGGCAACCTGTGCCAGTTTTTAGTAAGAAATAGTCAGAAAATATAGTGTATAACAAAAGTGGCATTTTTGCATTTAAAACACTGCATGTGGGGATGAGTAATACCTTATTACAGGCCCAAAACAAGGCAAAGGGTTTATACATGACCTGTGAATCTTCATAGGATGTTCATTCATACTGGAGAATGGGATCCTAACTTTGGCTGCCATAACCAAAAGCTTAAAATTCGGAGCTATGCTGTACAATGCCCTATGAAACTGCCAAAAACCACTGCATAAGACAGAGGGGGAAGAATAGATTACCTTGAGGGTCCCTTTAACAACCCATGGACAAGAATATTGTCCTAAAGGTAAAGAAGCAAGATGTTAAAGCCATTGTGAGTTTTATGTTCCCTATTCCAGTATATGCTGGAAATTGATATTCTACATGGCAGATAAAGAAATCTGAGGACTGAAATGCAACAGTTTCTGTTCTTGGAAAGATTATCCCAGTCTCCAAAGATACTTCCAGGCTTCTGTGTTTTGACTTTTGAATTTGGGTTTTTGGTGTTAATAAATTATTAGATGGGACCTGGACTGTATTCTAAAACTGAAGAGTCGGTGGATTCAGTGATCTAGGTTTGGGCCAATATTTCATTTAGTTGTTGTCTCTGATATTTCCACAAACTTTAGTCTCTTAAAGTAATGGAGTCTGACTGTGTATGACAAATGAAGATCGTGTTAATTGTGTGGAATTGGATTGAAATCAAACCTAGCATAAATTTTTTAGGCACTTGACTGGTGTCAAAACATAGTCACCAAGTAAACAGGGGGAGTGAGGAGGACTGAATTCCTGAATTTTTGATAGAGTTACCATGATGTCCTGACAAGATGTGTTTTAGAGTACATGAGAGGAGGTATAGGAGTAAAACCATTGCTGTACTGTTTAGTTTTCTCTAGTGCCTGGGAAATGGATTTAGTCAAGGCACGAGTTTTTAACTGCATTGGGTGAAGACTTCCATTCCTCTTATATATTTCTATTCAATAGCTCTGAGATCTTGTGAGAAGAAGGTAGGATCTGCTAAGCAGATATCAGATATTGTTTTTCTTTGTAGAGCAAAGCTGCCTTTGGACGGTTAGGAGGAGTGAGCAAACCTCAGTATCATCATCTCTGTATAGCTTAAGTTGCCTAACTTAACTTTGGGCAAATGGTTTATGATAAGAGGCAAATGAAGCTGGTTCATCTTAAATTTTAGTTAATTTTAGACTGAAGTTTCATTACCACTGCTATCGTAAGATATGTATCTATTCTTTGGTGAGCTTGGCATTAATGCAGGCAAATCTTCTGCCCTTGGTCTCTTGAAATATCATAAAAATCTTTGCAAGTAAGAGTAGGTCCTTTTTGAACTTGCTCTCTTTCCCAGAAGACAAAAGCTTTTTGATTTTCTAAAATGTTGTTTTCACTAAGAACTAGTATTTTTCAGATACTAACAGATATTTCTACTGAGGGTGCTATTTTTTCAGATAATTTAATTTCCTGCACTTCTGTGCACTTCATATTTTGAATAAAAGCTACTCGGATACCTCGGGATTCACCAGCAATAAATCAATAAAGTGTTTCCTTATGAATATTGCCACTTTTCATAGTTTTACAGGGAAAAGAAAGAACTAATGATGAGTTTATGGATTAGTCACAGCGACAAAATTCAGCAAGTCTTCCAAAGAGAAAAGTTGAGCAAGGTTTTGGAAGGTGAACACTGGCACTGAGCTGCTGCACTTCGCTGCCTGTGAGCGAGACAAAGGCCAAGTGGCCAAGGAGACACAACCTTTAGAAACCAGTGCTACATGGAGAAGTCAGGCTGTAAATGTGTAAGAAAACAGAGAGGGATGGTGAGGGTTTAAGTTTCTTACAGACATCGGAGAAATCTTGAGAGACAGCCAGGTATTTCTTCAGATAATTGAGGTACAATTCTAGGAAGCATCAAGTGTCGTATTAATTTATAAAAGTATCAGATGTTTTGAGTGATGTCAGATCGACAAGTTCTCTGCAGTACTTTCTGTGGTTCTGCAAGGCAGACAAATTTGTATTTTGGCTGCTTTTCTTTATCTAGATGTAACTCACTTTATAATAACTGCTTGTCATTTTATCTACTGTCTGACCAGTAGAAGGAGGGATTTGAAATTTCCTTGCAGAACTCCAAAGAGATGCTTTCAGATATGATGAATGGGAGAACCAATGTGTCAGAATGGATGGTGGCTCTCGGATTTCATAGGCTAAATATCTGCTTGCAGCCCTATCTTCATTATAAAGCTGCAAATGTCTAAACACAAAATAATATGTAAAGAACCTGATGTTTTTTGCATAAATTACAAAGATGTAAAATGTGTGAGGGTTTTCATTTTTCTTTCCTTATGTATTATCTTTATTTTTTGGGAGCTGGTACAGTTGAATATTGTCATTCATAGCATGGTTACCCTACTGTTTGCTTTGATTATTCTGGCACTTGCATAGATATGTGGCGGAACATGACTCTTAAATGGTTTCCCAAGTTACCATCTGCCAGCTGACACCTTAAGTAACTGTGTGCGTTCCCGCAGCCCAGCACAGTTGTAAGTTGAAATACGTTATTGGCCTCAGAAAAAGATAATAGTAAAAAATCACACACCCAAAAAACTAACCAACCAAAAAACTCTTATGCTAGTACTTCCCACTTTTTTCTTTTTTTTTTTTTAATTTTGATTAATTACATGCTGTTTACATATGAAGGTGTAAGGGTGAGCAGACATGGTGACTAAGCTGGTGGTTAGTGACTGTAAAATCAGTAGAACGTAATTGCTTGCCTGTCTCCATACACCTAATTTAGAATGCTCTTTCTTAAATTATTGTTTGATATATTGATGTCAAGCATCTTAGGGTCTAATTCTTACATTTGGATATGGCAATAAGTAGTCTGACATAGGGCTGTTGTGTTAAGAATGTAAATTGCCAGAGTGGACAAGGTTTCCAGCTGCACTAAAGGTTGGGGGGGGGGGAATCTGTTCTTTATTTCATTACTCATGTTCTTTTGTTACGATGCGAGTACTCTGCTGGTGATACACCTTCAAAATCAGATGAGCTCTTAGCTGCCACAGGGAGACAGTCTCCCCAGCACGGCACAAGGTAGGACTATTTGTGCCTATAATAGGATCTCCATGCCTGATTTGCTTTGGGTAGAAGCTATATTTTTTTACCCTGAAGATCTCACCATGTAAAAATAAATTTAAAAATACCTGGTCCCTTTCTATTCCACAATCAAGATCCTCTTATACCAGTTTGAACACACAAGTGCAAAACACAGCCATTAAACTCACCAGGAGAGGAAAACGTGCAACTGTGCACCTCTTGTTTTGCAGCGTTTTCCTTTCTGAGGACTCTTACAATGTTTCACTAATAGGACTGCCAGTAAATCTCATGGGTGGTTTTTTTCCCTAATTTTATTTAGGGCTTTATAGTGTTCAAAAAACGTGTGGATGTGGCGCTTCAGGACATGGTTTAGGGGACATGGTGGTTCTGGATTAATGGTTGGACTTGATGATCTTAAAGGTCCTTTCCAACCTAGTGATTCTGTGTGATTCTGTGATTATTGTTTAGTCTGTTTCTGATACTAGCTTCTGATTTTTCTCCTTCACTTAGGCCAGTAAAATGTTGCTGTACGTATTGTCAGACAGTAATTCATTTGCACACTACTCTGTGTGTGCTGTATATTACCTTGTGCAATTATTTAATTAAAACATAATTAATAGGATGCCAACCTACCAAAACAATAGATGAATGAAAATTTCACTTGAAAGTAAAAAACATTTGGATTCAGCTGCAGAAAAGACCCATTGAGTGTAAAAAGAACTAGCTTTTGCGTATGATGTTTATCTGCATCAATACCATAAATGCATTTTACTTTGAAACTCCTGCCAGAGGGTTCATGAGGCTTGTTTGTTTGCTTTTTACTTTAAATCTGGTTGGGCTCAAGCGTTCTCATTAAGACAGTGTTCTGAATATACCCTTCTGGTGGAATTACTAAGAAAGCTTTTCAGGTAATATTACAAATGTAATTCCAGTTGAATTATTAGTTATTTAAACTAACCCAGATGCTGGCAGAGGTTGAAGTTTGGTTGTTATCTTATTATTTCTTGCATCATTTTGTGTTTGTGCATGCATTTTGAAAATAAGTTTTTGATGCATCTGGAAAGGTTAACAGGGTCTACTAAGCTGAGGCAGCTAACGACTGGGAGATGAATGAGAACAGTTTCCTTATGATATTTTTTTCTAAACTATGTAGCAGAGGCCTTTGGTCTGGAGGTGTCAAACTTTTGATTGTAGGATGCTGGAGTTTAGGCTCTTGGCTTTAAAAATATGAATGTGAAGCGAGTTAAAGCTCAGTTTTCATGTCCAGTTACCAACTAGTTCAAAATCAACCTCATAAAAATAAAACTGACACCTGAGATAATTCTGTATGTATTTAATAAACAGGAACTATATTCGTTTAGGAAGCCAAATTTACAGACAGAACATTCCTAGTATGTAGCTGAAAATACTTGCCTTAAAGGAATTTGTTATTCATGTGATGGAGCTGCAAAAGTAAAATAAACCAGAACTGAATGAAGCGGTTTGATTTCCACACACCCCCCGTCCGCCAAAGAAATATACAAATATATTGGAAAAACTGAATATTCAAGGAGAATTAAGGGAGGATTATAAGAGTGTATTAGATTCAGCTAGTAGGATAATTTAATGAATTTCTAGTCTAATGAGAGAGTAGAATGCTCTTTTTCATCGCTTTTATTAACGTGACTAATCTTTACTCATTCATACGATGATAGTGCTTTTTCTGTTAATGAAATGTCTTCTGTGGTACTGCAGCATTGGTAGGATATGTCATCCTGTGAAGGAGAACTGAAAGCCTGAGATGAAACCACAGAAGAGAAATACTAAAAGCTGTTAAGGCTGATTCGCTTTCCTATCCAAGTCTTCAGTTCTCGCCCTGAAAGTGTGTGTTTCAGTCCACACGTGCATATGCAAAGTTCTTGGTCTATCAGCATGATTTAACTGTACAAATATGTGTTAAAAGCAGTGAACAAAGCAAGATCAAATCCATCTGTTCTTGCAACAAAATGTTGACGTTGTGCAGATGTAGCCATGTCACCCGTAGAAATCGCTCTTCCAGTGCAGAGGTTGGGCAGTGAGATGTGACATGCAGAGGAAATAGGCACATCTCAACAGCAGTAACTTTGGTAACTGACAGCAAGCTCAGCACAAACTGATGGATGGTGACACTTACTCGAAGCTCTTGAGAAATTATTTGAACACGGATTTTCTTCAACACTCTCAAACACATGTACGAAACAAGGTATTCTAAATTGAGACGAGTTAGATGAGTAGGAGCGCTTATGCCTGTAATTCAGTGTTTTCTGTCTGCTTTTGTATAAAAACAGGCCTATCCCGGCAGTATTTCTAGCACTGAACTTCTCAGAGGGCTTTAGGCTAGCTCATGTCTGTGTGCCAAGTCTCGGCGCTTGAGATCAGCGCTCCAGCTCTGGCATTTCGGGCATGTCAAGTGCAGGGTCCCAGCGCTCCTCAGAGCACCATGCAAGCACACGGACCAGCCTGGGCTGAGGTCTGAGAAGACGCATCTCCTCTTTGTTTCCTGTTCAGTTAAGTTAGGCTGGTGGCCGGGGCTTTCATGTCTCCCAGGAGCAGGGAGCTTTTGAATAGCGGTCTGGTGCCTCTGCCCTAGCCAGGGACTGGTACAGCCAGCCAGTGAAAATAGTGTACAAACAGCACAATTTCACAATAAAGTGAGTTCCTGTTCTGCATCAGTGTAACAGAGGCTAATATTTTCCAGAGGACTTGCTGTTTTAAAACAGTATGTATGTATTCAATCCCTCTGTTTTTCAGAAAGCTGTCAAGACGGATGGTCAGTAATTTACCCTGGAGAGAGAGTGAGGAGACATGGATTTTTAATGTTAGAAAAGGATTTGTAATGTGTGCAGGTTTATTTCTTGAACAAAGATTTGGGATGGACACAAATTCATAGTTTTTGATCCCAGATTTCAAGCTTAAATGGTAAAGGCATGTCCAAGAGGATACCGCCACTGGTGGTGCATCTGTCTGTGCAGACTGCAGCATGGCAGCAGATGCTGCACCAGTACCTTTCTGACAGGTATTGGGAGCTCTTCAGAAGAAAACAGTATTGAAATTGGAGAACAATGTTACTCTCCAGTTATAAATAGTACATATAATACATTGTCAAATCATTTCCAAAAATAGTTTCTTTATGTGTGTTCAACTAATCTTTGTTTCCTCCAAAATATATTTTTATATGAACTGTTACCTGTGTCTTCTCTATTGGATATTCTGATAAGCTATGTAAAGAAAGCAGAGAAATCGGCTCCAGAATTGGAAAATAAATAATATAGTTAAATACAGTTCAACAAATAAGTTAGAAAACATGCTTTAAGTGGAATTTCCAAAGTGGCTTTTGAATGACCATATTAATTAATGTTTTAGACCAAGCACAACCCATTTCCCCCTACCCCTTATTCTCTATTGCTAGAATCAGGTGGAACATCAATGTCCGCTGCTTCTAGAAATGACTGATAGCTCCCCAGTTTTTAACCAAATTCTGTCACCAGAAAGCTTTGTTCACAGGACAGTGATTTAGGCAGAGACTGAGTGTACAAAAATGAGCAAAATTAAACTGGACTTCTTAATTTCACCATATTTTTATGTGTGATTTTTACTTTTAAATCCTTCTCTGATGTATCTTAATATCAGTCCAAGTCAACAAGCAAAGCAGGCATGTAAATGTCATTTTATTCATGAGAACATGAGCTTTCAGGAATGCTTTGAGTCTTGACCAGACTGGAGACACCCAGTATGTGGAGCTTCCTTGGGAGCCAGATTCCCCAATTCACTTCCAAAAACTGACCAGCAAATGGCCAAGAACCCGCTTGTTTTCACGGTTACTTTCCAGCAGCTCGCAGTGCAGGAACTGCAAGTCAAGCCACTTTCAACCCTCGGCTGGTGGAGTTTGGGATTCCTTGCTGTGAGTGCCAGCCTGGCTGGTGCCCGAGAGCTCCAGCGTTTCCCTTCTCTGGTAGCTCTAATAGCCCAATTCTTAGATGCATGCAAATAAGTCAATAAAATTAACTTGTCCCTAAGATATCATTAATGTGATCAGTTACTGGTTTACCACTGCGTAGGTTTCTTTGTTTCTTTTCTGACAGGATCTGAAAATAAATGAACCAAATCCATTGGATTGTCACAGTAGCATAAGCAGCTATGGGACGCCGGGGTTGCTGGCTCCTGACAAAGTTGCAGTGGGTCACTGAAATTCCAGGTCCGGGCTTCAATGGCAGTGCTCTCTGTCAGTCCCTGAATGTAATGACAGCCTGTAGCTCTGAAAGGTATTTGAGGTATAAAAGTGACTTTAAAATGGGATGGTTAAGAGACACCTGACAATGACAGATGGAAAGGTCTTTAGGTGACATTAAAGCTGTTTAAAGGAAAAAACAAATAAGAAAATCAGTGATGTGTGGTAAAGCTTACATACACTTGATTTTTTTTTTTAATAAGTTACTGTATAAGTCATTGATTCCCAACAATAACTACGATGCTGCATTTGGAGCAAATAAAATTACGTACAGAAGGCTGGAGCAAATAAAGTAAATGTGATTACTGCTTGAAGTCCTCTTCAGAGGCATTTTATTTGCAATAGTTTAAGCATAATCTAAAGTGGTTTTCTAATGGATAATGCAATATTTCTGACCTAAGAGTAAGAAATATAATCATTACCAGTCATCCAAAAAATAGTCCTAGCAGAGAGGTATTAGACTATTGAAGGATTGTTCTGGGAGGTTTTTCTCCTTAAAGTACACTTGAATATAATGTTTTATATGGCATCTTTCATTTAGACTGTCGAAACAGTTCTCTGGAGCATAAAAAAATGGAAGTAGGGAATGGAGGTGTCCTGCTTTCAGATGGCAGAAGGAAACTAATGGAGGGAACTGCCACAAGCAGTGATGGGATAGTTTAAACACAACCAGAGGAATGGCATGATGTAACGAACTACACTGGACTGACTAGTGATGCACACTGGTGGATGGTGGTAAGGAGGAACCTAGTAATTCGAGGGGCTTCTTTGAGGGATTCTGTCTCCTCCTCCTCGGAGTTCTGCCTCCACTTCTTTTGATGTTGCTTTAAGAGAAACAAAACCGTATGACTAGAAAGAGATTGCTTTCGTGTTGTTCCTGGAGCTCGGCTTAAAATCAAGAGCCCTAAAGGTAGAGTATTTCTGAAACGACTAATGGGTCATTTCAGTAAACAGTAAGGGGGATTGATATAGAGCCTACATTTACAAATCTACACAAGAGGCATCTTGCGTCCAAAACGCTGCCGCAATTGCTTCTCTTAGCAGAGTAGAGATTTTCTTAGAAAGTTGAAGGAAGGAATTTTAGCAGAGCCATCAAAATTGAAAACCTATTTTTCTGGTGCTTCAAAACCTTCCTTTCTTCTTCTACAAGTAGCGCTCTGGGGCGTTCAGAACTGGGATAAAACACAAGTGTGTAAACTGTCTACTAAAATAACTTTGTGCGCTTGCCCGAATATGGCTGCAAATAGGGTGAGATTTGACTGTGGCTTTAAGGATGTAGCAGAAATTACCAAGAGAACAATATACTTTTATTCTTCCTTTACATCCACTGTTTTTCTTTCCTAGCTATGGTTTTCTTTCTGTGAGTTTTATCCAGCAACTTCTAGGGATACCACTTTCTTTGCAGAAATATATTTTTTAGAAATACAGAATCAGTCTCTCTGCCAGAACCATGAAAGCTGGTCTGTCATGTGTTTGAATTAGTATGTTAACAGGACAGGAGCCAGGGAAATGTATCTTGACAGTTCTAACACTGTGTACTGAGAAATAACACATGATAAGGAAAATTAATGGTGGTAGCACATCAGCTAGTATAAATGTGACTGGCAGTTTTTATTTGTATATGCTTTGTGGTTTTGAGCTGTGGAAATGATGCAGAGGGTAAAGAAAAGTGACAACCTGAACAGCTGCCTATTGAAACTCAGTCCTTGAAATTATGAAATTTGTAGATTGGTTTCATCCTGTGATTTTACTGTTCATCATTGTGACATCTGCTGAAAGCTCTCATAATAGATATTTCTAACACATTTCTCAAAGAGCATTAATGATTCATTGTTTGGTCTTGGGTTTAGGGCTTTTGTTTTGTTCCTTGTGTGCAGCGATTTCATGGGCTCGCTACCAAAGTCCTGGGGCCAAACCGATCCCTAGTGTATCTTCAAAGCCAGCTGAGGGTAGGAGGTTTGATGGTAGCTAATTGTTAACATTAGGAGCAACTTTTTGCTGGAGTCATACTGAGTTGAGTCCAAACAGAACTACTGGATGTCAGTGTGCTTGAAATGCAAAGTTTAGAAACTTACTCAGGTATCCTTCTGTCTAACTTGCATGCACAGAAGATCATATTCATAAAGGCTGCATTCTAGATTTTTATGTAGGTTTTGAATTTTCTGTAGTTTTGTTTGATCTTTACTAATTTGTCATTCAGTATCAACATTCAGATTTTTTTCTTGTCAATGATACTTTGTTGTTGACTAGTGCTATTTAAATTTCTCTGAATCCTACCTTTTTGCATGGTTTCCATGAATAAATCACATAGGAGGAATGGGTTTTAATGGATCAAGAGTATTTTTCTCCAGCTTACTGTCTTTGCAGTCTGCGTGCTAATTTGTTCGTTCAGAGTCAAGCACATGCAAGTCTGATGGCTTATTTAGGACTGGATACTTGCAGAAATATCTGATTTGAGGATGAAGAATCAGGCTGTTTGTAGCCATGAATGGTCTTGACTCACTCAAGGTACCTTAAGAATTAAGTGAAGATAAGCTATGCTTGTGAGGTAAGAAGTGACACATGTAATAACTAAGCCAACAAAAGTCCTGCAAGAAGGATTAGAGGAAATCGCGTTGTTCAGAAATCATGTTGTTTAGACTTGCCTTAGAGCTTCCAGAGTCTTAGTGTAAGTTAAGGTATTTCCATTGCTAGGGATCTGAACTAGTTTTCTTCCTGTTAACACTTTCTAAAGATCTTTAGGATTCAGCTTTGCACATCTGCTGATGTACAGCAGTGATGACACGCCAATATTAGAATCACACAGAATAGTTAAGGTTGGAAAAGACCTTCAAGATCATGAAGTCCAACCGTCAACCCAACACCACCATGCCCACCATGTCCTGAAGTGCCACGTTACATGTTTTTTGAACGTTTCCAGTGATGGTGACTCCATCACCTCCCTGGGCAGCCTGTTCCAATATTTGACCACTCTTTCAGTAAAGAATTTTTTCCTACTATCTGGTCTTAACCTACCCTGGCACAAATTGCTACTGTGCAAACAACTATGTGTTGTATCACGTGAAAAAAGTTGTTTGTCTTAGTGGAAAGGGAAAACCCACAAATATATTTTCTTAGTAATGAACTTCTTGAGAGCTTCATTCATGTCCTAATTTTTCTCCTGGATAGCTGGCTATCTAGCTCTCTGTTTCTGATCCTCTGCTCCCAGCATTGTTTTATTCTGCCATAAATTATACTCTATTTTCTCTGCAGTCCATGATAACTGTTCTCCACATGTTTGTATGTTGATTTATACTACTTTCCTGTCAGTGGCATACTAAAGTTTATCTAATGCTTCAACTTTTATGGGAAGATAGGATACAGTATGCTAGTTTTACCGAGAAGGATTTACTCCCATGCCGTTCATTGATTTATTTACTCCCATGCCTTGATTTTGTACACGAGCAGAGCTTTGTGCTTCCCTCATTTTGTGAAGTCACATATCGCAAGCATTGCAAAATCTGGAACCTCAGGAAGAACACTGGGTATGTAAATTTAAACTCAAATTGCCTATATTTAAAATATGATGCAACTGATGCCAGCCTTCTCCAACTGGCCTCTGTTTCTGAATCGTTCTTGAGCTATTGTATTTCACTTGAAGCACAAAAAACCTTTGCCATTCTCTGGTATTCTAGGCCAATTTTTGTAGGATTTAAGAGTTAATGTGGTAGTTGGGTTTTTTTACCTCTTGATTTTGATGAGGAGATTCTTTCAGACAGTTCCTTGCATATCTTTCTAAATACTTATTAGTTCATTTCATATGCTGCCTTACAGTATTATTTCCTACTTGCATCACGGTAGTTCCTCAATCTTCCATAGTCTGTCTGAATTTAAGATCTGGTCCTGAAGAGCTTTTTATTCCTTATCTTTGATTCAAGTCAGGGGCACAACTCTGCTTCTCCCTTACCCTGTCTGAAGGGCAGCCATTTGGCATTGAAGATAAGCCTGTCTAGGACAGGTGTTAGTTTATGTTTTGTGAGAAGGCAAGATTGAGAATGAAGGGAAAAGGGAAGGTTACAGGGAAGGGTGTTCAAAATACAGGGTCAGGTACTCAAGAGTGTGAACAGAAAAATTCCATGTGATTGACAGAAGGATAAGAAAATTGTCAGAGCACCTGGAAACTTGTTAACTGTTGGTGTTTTAATCCAAGTGGTTTCTTGTTAATCAAACCCAGTGTGTCTTCCTGGTCATAGTATAATGTAGTAGTGTAGCTTAGATGATTAAAAAAGGCACCCTTTCTGCTCTCATGATGAGTACGTGGATAGTAGAGCAATTTGCAACAGTAGATATAAATCCATATTTTCAGACATTCAAATCTAACTAGTACAAATGGATATATCATCTCTCTTG
Source organism: Phaethon aethereus (assembly GCF_964289735.1). Lineage (NCBI taxonomy): Eukaryota > Metazoa > Chordata > Aves > Phaethontiformes > Phaethontidae > Phaethon > Phaethon aethereus. The sequence continues at coordinate 99,225,170 of NC_138575.1, read as the reverse complement.
CAGTACTTGAAACTTACCCTTACATCTGATTTGCTGAATTTACTTTAATTGTTTTAAGCCTGTCTTGAATTCTTTTCGCAAATCAAAAGGAAAAACTGAGAAATAAGATGCAAAATGTATGGAGCCCGACCTTGGCTAGTGTGTCTAAAGGGAGCTGGTACTATTTGACATATAGCCAGTGATAAGTACTAACTGCTGGCACTTTATTAAGTTGCAGTTGGGTGCCTGGAAGTGGTGTCTTAAAACTGTGCTTTCAAGAGGAGGTGCAAACTAGCGTAGCTCTGTCATTTGCCCTTGCACTTTATTGCTGTGGCTGAATAACGCCTGATTTTATTGGACTCATTGACAAAGAGGAATCCAGTGTCTCTCATGATGCATGAGAAGTTCTGGTGGGCAGAAAGGATGTGGTGTTTTTTTCTTCTCAGGCCACCCTACTACCAGTTTTCAACGAGGGCAGAGCAACTCTGTTGCTGGGAAGACTGTTATTCTCTCCTTTTTTTGCCATCTTGGTTTTTTTTGCTCTGAGTGGTGATGAGTTTAGCTGTTTTGTGACAGAACTGATGGTGATGTGGCCACTAGGAACTGCATTTGCTGCTTCTACTCCAATGGAAATTTAAACATCAGTTGAATGATGCTATAATGGATGTTGTTTCTCCATACAAATATTTGAATGAAATTCAGCTAGTACTATCGATCAACAGCCAATAAGAGGTGTTCACATGTTAAAAATAAAAAAAATAATTAAAAAAAAATTGAACTAGGGCAGGTGAATTAATCTTAATGGATTTTCATGGCATTCTGGAGTTGCATATGAAAGTTTATTTCTCCCTCTCCCTCTGTCTGTTCACCAAGGTTTTTTTTCACCATCTGTCTGGGACTATTACTTGTTAAAAGTGCTTTACGGTGTTTGTTATTACCTTATTTATTTTTGTTCAACAGAAATTAGTTTTTGCTGATTGGGTCGGTACTTTAAACCCTGCAACACCTACTACAAGCTATATCGTAGATTACTTGGTATTTCTGAAGCCTGAAGAATATCAGTTTACTGGGACCAATATAAAGCAGTTCTTGGTTTTGTGTTATTTAATATCATTTTTTTATGTATCATGAAGTAATGATCTTGTTACGGGGTCATCAATAGTATGAGTAAATTTAAGTTTTAATTTGCAGAGTAGTCAGTAGCACTTCAGAAACTGTGCTAGTAATCTTTACTTTTTCACCCCTCTGGAAAGAAGTACTATTGCTTTTGCCAAGCTAACTAAACTTATTTAGCTTTGAATGAAATTCACCCTTTTCTGCTTTCATTCCAGAATTCCTTGAATGATTGCCTTGAGCAATGAATATATAGACTGAATGTTATTAAAAGCCAGGTTATCAGCTGAGGTATTTTTATTCTGTGGGAGACAAGGCAAGGCCCATGTCTGTTTGGCAATTTGGCATTTATATTGTGTAATAAATACTTCTGGAATAGTTGAATTAGACTCTTGAGTTTAATTGGGTTTAAATGAGAAAAACGTCCTTCAGCATGGATAAGGAAGAATAAAATCATTTATTGTCCATGTTTCTGTCACAGGTTCTGAAATTGGATGTATTTGAAAACAGCAAATCTGTAAAGATACTTTATGTGCTGTTGTGTCCTGCAGGGTGTCTTTTATATACAGTTAAATATTCTATATTCTGATATAGATTGGGGTAAGTACTCTTGGAATTCCTATTTCTAAACCAGGATTGCTTGAGAACTGTAATCTCTCTTAAGAGTGTTTGATGTGATACACACCTTCCTTTGGAAAATAAGCTCTGGAAACACAGGTAGGATATTGTCTTGGAGTCCCTCGTCAGACAGCAGTGTAGCAAAGAAGAGATGCTTATTTAAGGAGATGATTATTTCCAGAAAGAGTTAAAATTCTTCTTGAAGGAGAGGAAGAGAACTACTTAGTCTGTTTACAATAAGCAGACAAAATGGATAGTGTTCTAGCAGAATTGTGTTTTGTACAGGTGTTAATGCAATTATTAACAGAGTATCTGTGTGCCTGATGAGATTAGGTACATCTGTCGTCTTTGTAAGGCATTTGACTCTTTGCTGCAGTGGGTTTTGTATTTATTTTCCTTAACGCTATTCTTTTATGAATGCGTAATGTAGTTTTGTATAGGTGGAAATAAAACTGATTCTCATCTCAGTAAATTGCTTAATAATAGTGCTATGCATTTACTTTTGTTTGTCACCATAAGAAAAAAGAGCATCCATTGCTTTGGGTAAAATTGGAATTTTAATGAGCCCTGCAAGAAAAATCAATAACTTTGTCAAAATTGTCATGATATTTTCCAAAAAGAATGATATTAACAGTTATGTTGGGAAGTATTACCCTAGTCACGTTCATAGTTCATCTTGGAATATTGTGTAAACACAAAAGCCAGTGAACTAAATGTTAATAAGCAAGCAATATTTTTGAAGCATCTTCTTAAGCAATATTTGGATGTTCATCTCACGAAAATCATAATTTTTCTTTGTAGCACCTGCCTACCAAATAACATGGAAGTATCATAAGGGGGGAAAAATGCTTTCAAAGCAAGCTTCAGAATCCCAGTGACAAGAACTCATATTCTTTTTTCTAAGCACCGATGTAGGATTTTTCCTGAATTAATAACTTTGATTTTCATTCAGGTTTCACTTTTGGCCTTTCTTCTACTTGTTTGGCAGGGTAAGATGAAATGGACTTATTTAAAACAAACCACCAACAAAAAAAAGGTGGGGTTCTGGACAAGAATGAGAAGGTTTTTCTTGGGCCTTATGAATGAAGGTCCTTAAAGCAATAGCAACTGTGCTCTTTCCTCAGAATGAAGGTGTACTCTGCTCTCTGCAGTGCTCCAAAATGAAGATTCTGGATGACACTGATGATCTGGCATGCCAGTAGCAATTATGTTCTGTTTTACCTTCTAGTATCTCTTTTCAATCTATATATTTGATGTTACATCAAGGTACCCCAAGTGGAGTAGTAGGTATGTTCATCAGATGCTTAGCCTCTCTCAAATGTAAGGAAATATGCAGTTGTTGGTGAAAGAATAAACTGCATTTATCATCACAATATCTATCACATCAGAGTTTCTGAAATGCTAGGAATACCAAAATACTTTCTAGTTCCTTTAATGTTATTTTACAGCATTCCTGTTTATTCATTTAATAGTGAACATCTATTCTAGATGTCATGAAAACTTACTCGGTATGAGAAACTATACACAGAGCAATAATAGTGCACTTTTCTGTTTAGTTTTATTCATTTTTAACAAGCAAGGTAGATCTCTGAAGAGTTCATTCCTTCAATATGTATTCTTTTATTTATACTTTAAAGCATAATGAAGTTGCAATGCTGTGTTTTAACCTCAGTGTACATTGCTATAGGAATTGAACCCAACTTTATGCCTACGTGGAAAAATCAAGCTTGGAAAGAAGGGTAGGTTCATAAGGGGCAAAACTCTCCATTTTTAAAATCTTTTATCTTAGATAATGATTGGATGTGACATGAGAGAAAGACATATGCAAGTAGAAAAGTGTATTGATTTGTGTGTTAACTCTGATAAAGCTGGAAAATTCTCTTAACATGCAATTCTCTAGCAAACTGATCAAAATAAAGCCTCTTAACCTCTTTATATAATTTACCCGTACATTCATCACAGGCATAATACATTCATATGTAACTGCTAGTGCTTTAACAAAACGACCAAACCAAGAGCACTTGCCAGTTGTGGGGAGGGGGCATGTTGTGTTGAGAACAACCCATATCACTGCACATGAGGTCCTGTGTAACGTATAGCTCTTTAAAAGTATCTGTAATTGAAAGACATGTTTCTGCAGGTAGGAGGCAAAAGTCTGATCACTCCATGAAGATTTGGGGCCTGGGGGCTGATACTAAGGAGCAGCCTTAATTTTCGATCTTGCTATGGTACTTCACATGCAGATAAACAGAAATCTAGAGATAAACCTATGGTGGACAGCTGTGAGTTTTATCTGCTTAGAATTTCTTCCCTGATGTCTGTGCATGGAAATTAATTTGGGTGATTATATTTTTTTCCCCTCCTGCTCAGGTTCATGCTTAACTGAGAGGATTAAAATGTCAGGTGTATATAAAGTTGTGCTGACCCTATAGGAGAACTATACTGAAAACAAGTCAGGATATTCTAAGAATTTGATAATCCTTAATTTGAACAAATTAATACCTGCCTGTGTAAAGGCCCTTATTCAGTGTTTCTAGCTAACACTCTGAGACACTTGGTTCCACCTGGAGAAAGCATGAGAATAGGTGGGGTGTGAGAAAGGCACACCAGGAGGAAGGCGAAGGGCTGGTCATCTGCTTGGCATGCTGGTACCTGCGGAGGAGGGTTCCCTGGTTTAGGTTCTCCTGCTGTCTCTGCTAAGAGCCTTGCTATGCTGGGGCCCATAAATGATAAAGATTTTTTCTGCTTTCCAAATATCAAAATTACAAACATTAGGCTTTCTTGACTGTTAAGTTTATTGGGCAAGTACTTTAGGAGCTACAATGCATTCTCTGAAGAGAGTGATAGGGTGGGAATGAAAAGCTAGACACTTTGCATTGTCCCCTTTGCTTGGGGAGAGGAGACAACAACGAAGTCTCCTCTCAAGGCAGAAAGCAGGTCAGTGCTGGTGGGGAGATGCTGCACCTTCATGACAACTGTTACATACATACATGTTCAAGTCTGCTTCAAGTGGCTTTGCATTGTCTCTTACTCAAGGGCATGGTGATCTTCGCCAATTCTAGAAATCATTTTAGAGACGGTTTTATTGGACTGGCTTTTTAGTTAATTGACTACAAGCTATTATCAAAACCACTAACTTGTATATGTGTATCTATATATTTCATTCCATAGGAGCTCTCCCATTAATTCATTTCTGATTTAAACATTTTTGTCTTCTATTGGAACCTCAGTAAGGATAATGCTGTCTGGAAAGGGCTAGACTTCTGTTGTACTTGTGCATGTATTATTTAGTAAGTGTTCTCAGTGTCTTTTAAAAGACAGCAAACATACAAAGTACTTTGCAGTCATCAAGCAAGCTTGTCAAGAGGGATCAGACTACAGTCTTTTCCTGTGCTGAGAGCTGCTTGATCTATGGATGGCTCTTTTTTCTTTCTTACTCTAGTCCTGTTGGATATCATATTGCTGCTGTGCAAGCCAAATATTACTGACTCCATCATCCCAACCAGAGTGATTAATAGTCATTGATAGCAATTAACTTCAGATGCTGTAAATTGCTATTTTTTTGTTCCATGGGTAAATGCACAACTACTTGCTGCCTTCAGATTCAAGAGGGCCTCAAGCTGCAAGGAGTCAGACTAGACTCTGAATGTCCTGGTGCTGTGGATTTTTAATTGCAGGAATTTTACTTTAAGCTCATCTTTGCACTGCAATCGTTCACTCTAAATAGATAGCACTTCTGTTAAATATGCAAAAGGAGATTTTGTGGGTGGTGGTTTGTTGAAGACTGACAAGTCTTCTTGAAAGTCAGGGGTTTTGTCTCCTATAATTCCATATTGGTATGTAGACACCTGCTTTTGGAGAGGGAATCTTTCATTCCTAAATAACCACTGGCAAGCTAATGAAAGTAAGGTGTGGAGAAATTCTGCTTTTTCAATTCTGTGCTCACAAGAATGTTAACCTACTGAGTTATTCATTCATATTTAGTTGCTTTCATGTGTGCCACAGATTTTTTACTGCATGGAACTGGGCCCCTGTGTGAATGTGGCTCTGTTAAAGTAACACATAGAGCTGAAAATGTTTTCTGGCTCTGCATCTCTAAGAATTTCATCTGTTTATTGAGGACGGTTGTTCTCATAATATAATGTTTCATTTATTGCTATTAAACCATATCTAAATCACGGAAAGAGAAGTTTTATTGTAATGTGTTTTGATTGGGGAAGCCGTACAGTGAAAGTTTATAATAATACAACAAATGCTAGTAAGTTGCTTTGCAGGAAGGCCATTAAATTAGAATGAAAAATTAATTGAACTGTGAATTCCAGATTGGTGTTCTGATGAATCTCAGACCCAATGCAAAAAGTAAAATCTGTTCATTAGAAAAACTTATGCTGTGGTTGCTCCCAACTATGCCAGTATGAGAGAGATGATTAACATTAGAATGAACTGTGTAATAGGGAACTTATAATATAGCACCACATCAAATATTATCATGAGTGATTAAGAACTAGGATTAAAACAGTTTATACATAACATGCATTTAAAGGCACTCATCCAAATTTGGAAAAAGATTGGACCTTCATGTGATGCTTTACCTGGAGAATGATTACACCCAGTTGTTCTTGGTGTTTGCCCTTTCTGTTGTGATTAGTAGAACCATTTTCTAGGACCATAGTGAAGCCACACTAGTGTAGGTGGTAAGAGCAATGATGAGGATGAGGGGAAGGTTTGTCATACAGAAATGGGAAATCAACATGACGTTGACACTTTTAGTATAGAAAAATGTGAAACTTCATAAGGAAATGGTTAGGGAAATTGTTTAGTGCGTGTATGCAGTTTCTAGGGTTTGTTGCTGAGGGCAGTGCCTGGTGATCAAAGAGTCTGAGTTCTTGTTCCTGGACCTGCCACAGATCTGCTGAATGACCTTGGTTTAAAGCCACTGTCTTTCCACATCTGTTCTGCCTTCCCTTGTATTGGCCTCTATCCAATAGTCCATCTAAATGTGCAATACAGTTGTTTAATGTGTTGTTTTCCAGTTTGTTTGTTTGGGTAACACATAGCATAAGGGGACATGTGCATGCTTTCATATTAAATTACTATCCCTCCAACATATGCAGAAATATGAGATGTAGTATGATAATCCTTTCTTAAAACTGATGTATATTTTCTTTCAGTTTTGGAGGATGGAACTAATTGTAAGGGAAAACCTGTTGCCAGATTAGAAGTTTCAGAAAGCTAGGGATGAGGAATAAAATGCCTACACGACGGTGTATTTCTGAAACACTGGAACTATAGAGAAGTTTTAGAAAATCCCATAGCTGATAAAATACACAGAAATTGCTAGTGGTAACATACAGTCCTTCATCCTTCATGTAAAAGCTGTTCATCACCCTAATGAGGTCATCCAAGCAGCAGTGAGACAAAAGAGTCTAGGAAAGAGGGAATTTGTAGAAATGTTTGGCTCCAGCATGAGTTGTTATTGAGAGATACAATCTTAGCAGAGTCAATAACACTGCAGGTTCATCAGAGACATCTGTGGCAGCTCATCCCAGGAACATCCTGGCACACTTGCAAAGCACCAGCTGAAATACTGCTGTGGCAGATAAGGAAGTTGTTTGTATGCCACTACTAATATCTAATTGCTAAACACATGCCCACAGTAAAGATCTCACCAGGCTTTGCTGTAATCCCGAACCAGAGTTCCAGAACTGGTAAAGAGCAAAAGGGAAGAGGCCACTGAGCTGACATAGTGGAAGATGTCTCCAGAAGTTACTCTTGGCAAATAGCTCAAGCAACATACCAGGATTTGATATGTACAAACTGCCAATATCCAAAATGAAAGAAGCCAAACCATTTTAACAGTGCTAGATTGCTTCACTTGGTTTACGAATTGTTTAAAAGAAGCCTTCTGCATTACCGTTGAGAGTTGTTTTTTTTTTTTTTTCCTAACAAACAAATAGTACAACAGAGGTGTAGAGGCTAAAAGACCTGCTGGAGGCCAGATGGGAAGTCCGCATGTCTTACTAAATAATGAATACCAGTAGAACATAAAGTTCCCAAAGTGCTTCATGAGCCCCACCTCATTAAATCTTTATAACACCAGCAAAAGTAAACAGCATAAAGGTCAGCCAAGACTTTATATTTATTCTTAAAGAAAAACAAAAAGAAGCTGAGGCATCTATGTCAAAGTGAAATGAATTAACAACTAAAGAAGAGCTTGATCTATTCGATCTATAGTGTACTTGGGTATCCCGTTGCTAACAGGAGTTTTTATGGTACCCAACTAATGCTACAGTCTTACAAAGCATTTAAATATATGGAGTGAACATAGCTACAGCTTGAGTTAAAAGTTGGGGTTTTATTTAAAAAAAAAGAGAAGTAGATTCTCAGATCTCTGTGCTCTGGACTCTGACTTAAGAGTTTGGGGCTGGAAAAGGACTTTCCCAAAGGCAAAACCATCATGTACATGTTTATGTGGGAATACTGCAAAGTATTCCTCTAAAACAGCTGGTTCTACACAAAGTGGAGACAAGCGAATGGGAATAGGGGATGAGTTTTGACACCAGGAGTTTGATATAGCTTGTAGCTTTTGTCCCCTACATGGTTATCTCAATGTGTAGTCTCTTGCACTACTCCATCTGATCGCAGTTGGCATTTCTTCTGTGGAAGAGGTAGTAGAGATGTAGCTTTTTCATGCACCAGATGAATTTTCCTCTCCTCCCCAAACTGTTGCTGCTTCTCTTCTCCCACCCAAGAAACCTTCAACAACTGTGAGCATGTTTCTCTCAAGACCACATACTCCTGCTCTTCATACGATGTCAAACCATCCTTCTCTGTCAATGACCTGAGTTCCTTCCAGCCCAAGATCTCTCCTGGCTACAGGAATAACCCTTTCCAAAGAGCAAATACCATGCTGAAGTCTTCCTGCATGGCAAGTTCCAGTTCCTGAATGCCTAGTGGTGATGATGATGAAGTACACCACCTTAAATAAAGCTAAGACAAATTTTTATGTTATAAGACCTCAGCTTTGTTTATCCTGACAAAATGTTGTGATACCTACTGAAAGTTGAGAAATCAATTAACACTTGGAGCAACTGATGCAAATTTTACTACTTATGCATTATCAAACCTACAGCAAAGCGGAGGATCTGTGCAGCAGTTTAGGATGGTATCCAGGGATCAAACACATCAGGACAGGAGTCACGTTTTGCTCCATCTTCAAAGATTCTTCCAGGTTAGAGGAATTGCTGAAGCCTGATCAGGAACATCATTTGTGCCCATACTGTACAGTCATGATGAATAGAATTTTATGAAATAAAATACTTTTTTCCTGTGTTTAATGTCCTTAATAGTATTTCTACTTTTCTTGATGTTTCTCTGAGTTCAGACTAGGAATGACAGGAGGAATAAAGCAGAAAAACAAGTAGCTTGAAATGAGTAGGCACATTCATTTCTGTTGACTTTTGAGGTTCACAATAAAGCATTCAAACCCCAGTTCACTACCACCCTGGTATCAATACATGCTGGGTGATGTAGATATTGAGAGCAGCCCTGCCAAGAAGGACTTGGATGTACTGGTGGATGAAAAGCTACACATGAGCCAGCAATGTGTGCTTGCAGCCCAGAGGGCCAGCTGTCTCCTGGGCTGCATGAAAAGAAGCCTGGCCAGCAAGTCAAGAGAAGTGATTTTGCTACTCTATTCCACTCTGGTGAGACCCCACTTGCAGTACTGTATCCAGCTCAGGCAAAACACGGACCTGTTGGAGAGGGTCCAGAGGAGGGCCACAAAAATGATCAGAGGGCTGGAAGCCCTCTACTATGAGGACAGGCCGAGAGAGTTGGGCTTGTTCCGCCTGGAGGAGAGAAGGCACTGGGGAGACCTTCCTGCAGCCTTCCAGTGCTTCCTGGGGGCTTCTAAGAAAGACGGGGATGGACTTTTCAGCCGGGCCTGTGGTGACAGGGCAAGGGCTAATGGTTGCAAACTAAAAGAGGGTGGATTTATCCTAGATAGATGGAAGAAATGTTCCACAATGAGGGTGGAGAGACACTGGCACAGGTTGCCCAGAGGGGTGGTAGATGCCCCTTTCCTGGAAACATTCCAGGTCAGGTTGGACGGGGCTCAGAGCAAGCTGAGCTCGTTGAAGGTGTCCCTGCTCGTTGCAGGGGGGTTGGACTGGATGGCCTTTAAAGGTCCCTTCCAACCCAAACAATTCTATGATGTTTAAAAGTTGACTCGCAATTAATTTCTAAGAACTCAAAATTGTCAGTACATGTAGCTGACATGCATACCCTCTTATCAGATATTTTAAGACCATGATTAATTTTCAGATTAAAGCTGTAGAGAAAAATCAACCACAGTGACGTCTCTGCCAGCAGAGGATGCAGTGGCCTGCAAAGTGCGCAGCAGCGCGGGTATGCTAGCGAGAACTCGGCAGAGGTGAACTACGCTAGCGTTACCTTGCTTCTCGGGAGGGTTTCTCCGTGCCTGCTGAGCTCCACGCAGTTCAGCGCAGACTGCTGCTGCTTTGTCAGTTACTTGCATGAGAGCTGAGCTGAGGGTGCATACACCATCCTAGAGTCTGGGGCATACACCCAGAAGAAAAGTGGTGCTATCAGTGTACACAGGCAGTCTTCTTTCAGAACTTAGGGATGCTTTGTGAGGGAGATGCGAAGATGCACAGGGAATAGCTGGCGCTGGGAAAATATTGTTCCAGTGCGTGCCTGCAGTGCGACACTATTTCCATAGCTGTGGTATATCTGGTTTCACAGCTGTCACATCTTTACTCTCACTTTTTTCTTTCTTATGTAATATCCCCTTTAGGCTTCTCTGAAATATTCACCAAATGCTGAAACAACACAAGCACCTAAATTTAGTAAAATCATGGTAAACTCCAGGATCATTTTTGCAGGGAAATCAAGCTTTCTGAGAAGTCTGTATGCATGAGAACTATTTAATGTTCTTTGCAATATACAGTAGGGTATTTTGGTGTTTTTTGAGGGTTGGGGTTGCAAGTGCATTTATTTTTTATTACTTTTCCTGTCTTCCTTAAGTATCTGAATCTTTCATTCTGCAAAAATGTAGGCATATGTATTCCAAGTAAAGCTGGCCTGCCTGCATACGGGGCATCCAAGTAGGTGAGAGCTGGGAGGGTATTAATGAGCGGTACAATGTGCTATTGTAATGTCAAAGCTAGAGTAGGGTGGAGGGGCTGCTTGTATTCACAGTCTGTTTACAAGTGGAACTATTGCCTTTTTGAAGCTTGTCCTTTCTACTAAAAAGTTTTTTTCCACCATTTTTCTATTCCAGAGCAAAATTCTAACCGACGTTTTTCAGCTTTTCACTTTACATAGGGACTTAAATGCTGAAGTAAAACATGTAAGCTAGTAAAAAGAGGGAGCTGAATTTCTCAGCATCCCCAAATGCTCATACATTAGAACATGAAGTTTTTCTTTGATTTTTAACTTTACCGATGAGTGTGGGTCAATGTTATTCAATAGGGTATTTGGAATGGGGTCTTTCTGGGGTGTAAGGTGGATTAAAGCTGCAGTGGTAAAGCAGTAGAATGCAACATTGCTTTATGGTAGCGCATATATTAATATCAAGTATACTGAAGATGAAATTAGTATTTCTACTTACGTATTTCTATTTTGGTAATGTGCTGTGGCAAGAGAAAAATATTTTTTGTGGAAATTGATTGCTTTTTGTCTTCACTGGACAATGTGACAAGATACTTTTTATTCTCGGTATTTTATTTTTTTCATACTTTCATTTCTGTTCCTGGGTACACGTGTAAGGAAAGTAGGGAATATGGCCTCTTGGTAGGTGGGTTGTTTTTTATTCAGAGGAACAGCAGGATCAGATAATGCAAGTATTGGCACTTTTTTCAATTTAATTTTATTAAATCTGAAATGCATTGTTTAGCTGCTTTATAACTTTGAGTCTTTTTTGTCTATTCTTCTTTCTATACAAAGCAGTCAACATAACAGAAAAAAAGAAAGTTTACATTTCACTGACAGGTGGTTATGACTTAAAGATACTTAGTCCCGAATCTTTTAATGAAATTGTTTTTCAATGATTAGACAGTTAACCTTAAGCTAATTGGTTTTTAAGGTATCTAGCTTGAAACTTTAAGCTCATGAAATGAATTGGCTGTGCAATGGCACCTGGTGGCAATGGAAGAGAGCCATACTTTTCTTACCTGCATCGCTAATCTCTATGCAGATGTCACCATTAGGATATCTACTGCTGTATATGAAAGGCAAGGACTGTCATGTATCAGTCAAGTTAAAAGTAGCATGAAAATCAGACCTATACATTTTAGTTGGTACGTAACATGAATGCAGGCAGTTGAGCGTTTGCCCCTTTCTTAACACAGATATCAGCTCTACACTTTCCACTAGAGGAGCTTTTAAACGGGATTTCTTTCTGTGCTGACACTTAAAGACTCTGAGAGAAAAGGAGAGACAAACAATAGGTCCCATGAGGACAGCGATAAGAAATTTTAGCCAGATTTCATTACTTCAGTTATCTCAGAGAACACATTCTCAGAAGAATATCTTCTCAATGTTCTTCTTGAAACCTCAAATACTCCCTAGCTAAGTGCCTCTTCAGTTGAAATACTAAAATTTTTGGTGGAACAAGGCAGCCCAAAATATACATGGAAAATGGGAAAACAGATAACACAAAATCCTGCCTTCTTTTTAAGCTTCAGTCAGTCCAGTAGTAAATATGTTCTCTGTTTTAAGCCTCGTTAATTTCTTTGAAGATGTAATTGGATTTTTACGTATCTGTTCACTAAATATGAACCTTTTCTGGATGGTTGATAGTTCCTTTATGAACACAGAAATGCCATGGCAAATCCATATATGTGATTTCCAGGGTTCACTCTACTGTCCCTTTCATTGGAGCTGCACCCTGGCCAAAGAAGCCAGCTGTAGACAGGAACTGGGAAGGATCATTTCTGCAGTTTCTTGTATTTCATTATGCCAAAATGTTATGTAATGATTAAGAGATTAAAACCAGCACCTTTTATCTGAGATTACCTACCTGAAGTACTTTGATTCTAGGTTAACAAAGTAGAAAGAAATTCTTTGATAGAAGAGCTTTCTGGGAAGAGTCATAAGTATTTTTTCCACACAAAATTTCCTGTTCTTTAGAAAATCATCTTGTTCTTGAGAAAGGGGGAAGAAAAACTTATTTTGGAAAATCAAATACCTCTAATTGTATCTTTAGTTCTTAATGATTTTAAATGCTTTAGTTAATTCAACTTACTGAGTCTTTTGTTGAAAGAACAAAACAGAAGCATGTGTAATTTCTTTCTCAAGCTAATTACCGACTCAGGGTTTTCTACGCATGGAATAACATAATGGAAAAGCTAGAGGATACTATGTCACATTAAGGAGAAGACGGTATTATGGCGTGCTGCCATCCCATGTTGCCAGCTGTCAAATTTCGTGGTGCAGTCAGTGTTTATCACATTACATCCACATATCTTGCATCAGTGTGCTCTTAGGTACCATTAGTATATAGAAATGGGGAAGAAAAAGATGTATTTACTTTTTCTTTTTCTGTAGGACTCTAGTAATCAACTATTTGCTGAATGCTCAACGTTGTGGTTCTTGTCCTGAGAATCAATTGCAGGCCTCAGATGCTGTGAATTGGGTGTTTTCTTTCAGGTACAAAGTGTCTGCATAAGTAGTGATCTTAATACACTTAGCAGCTTAGACAGAAATTAATCTAAGGAAAGGCTACATCAAAAACACAGACCTTCAAGTGATCTTAGCTGAAATGAAAGCAGGTGATGTCTCCATTTAGAGTGTGTTGTGCCTTCAATTAAAGCACATGTATAAACAGTTTGTGTGACCTTGCCTGCTATAGCAGCAAGAATAACTGCAGGAGAGGAAAGAATTAATAAAGACAAGGACAATATAAACTGCTTTTCAGCAGACAGTGCTGACAGCAACAGAAAAAATTTTCCCTCCTGGACAAAATCGATGATCTTGAAAATCATCACAGAAGATCTAATCTTGAGTCCTCCTGGTGTACCTACAATTGGGAGACTGCTGATGCACTGGAGTTTCTGGGAAGAACTCTTTACTGTGCAACCCGATTGTTTACCCTGTGCCTAAAACTTCCATGGAAGAGCCCAGGCTACATAAGACTTCAGGTTTTCACACCTTGTTTTCTTGTATGAAAAAATTACACAGTTGTACTTCTCCTTTCCCTGTGGTTAGCCTAATTTTGTTCTGCCTCCCACCCCTGCAAAAATTCAGTCGAGTTAATAGAAAGATGATAGAGAATAGATAAAAGAGTAGAATAAATAGTTTCAAAAGATAGACTTCTGAAGACTGTAAGTAATTTTTATAAAAATCCCTCAGAAGACTTGTTTTAGTCAATTGTATTATTACTCTCATATTTTCCAATAACTTTAACCAGGAAAATTTCTTTCAAATGGGTATACTGTGTAAGAATTTGATATTTATGCTTAAAAATACTGCATATCTGTCCTCAGAATATCTAACTGCTTATATTTAAGGAAATAACATTTTAAATTATACAATTTCAGCTTGGGTTTCTTTTATATCAAAGCCAGGTTTGCAACACCTGTATTCTGGGAGTTACAATATTCAGTCTGGTGTTTCAACCTGGATATGAAGGTGACAACTTATTGATAGGGACATGGTTATTGCAGTATAAGTAGGTAAATAATAGAAAAAAGAAGATAAGAGAGCTCCTTCTGACATCTTCCCTGACTGTAACCACATTGTCCCGATATTCTATTTGCTACTTTTTTCCCCATTTTACACCTTCAGGAATTCATGAGGAAATTTTAGAAGAAAGTAATCTTCAGGCTGACAAAGGTATATTCTAGAACTGATGGAGAAAATATTACCTCCTTTATGGGTTTTTATGGGTTTTATGTTTTTTCTGTCCTTTAGGGGGAAAAAAAAAAAAGGTGTTTTTTGTGGTGTCTAACACAGAATAAAATAAAAAACTTGCCCAATCTCTTTCTGCTTTCCTTTCATCCCTCATGGTAAAGACGACCCAATATTAATTCCTGTCATATGACTGTAAAAGACCTAAATGTATCCCCCTTGACACCCACTGACAGGCACCTTTGTATCATAGAAAAAGAGGAATAATTGGCAATCCTTTGATGATACTTGATTTTCCCTAAAGGAATAGTTGTAGAATTCTTCAAGATGTTGTTAATAACTGTCAGTATGGGAACTGTTCCTGCCTGAAAAGCTCAGGAGCATTCACAGATGTAATGGCAGGATGGGCAGGCCTTCTAACACATTTTGCTCGTGCGAAGAACACTGCTGAATTAGCTGGAAAGGCATATGGACATTCCCCCCGCCCCCTTTTTTTTTTCTTGGTATAAGCAATTGGTGTAATGAAATCTCAAACTGTAGAAAATTGCCACTGAGGTTTGTCGTGGTTTAGCCCCAGCCGGCAACTAAGCACCACGCAGCCGCTTGCTCACTCCCCCTCCCGCAGTGGGACGGGGGAGAGAATTAGGAAGAAAAACCTCGTGTGTTGAGATAAACACGGTTTAATAGGACAGAAAGAAAGAAGGGAACAACAATGATAATACCAACAGGAATGTACAAGAACAAGTGATGCCCAATACAGCGATTGCTCACCACCCCGTGATCGACAGCCCGTCCCCGAGCAGCGATTTCCGCCCCCCCGGCCAACTCCAGTTTATGTACTGGGCATGACGTCGTATGGTGGGGAATATCTCTTTGGCCAGTCTGGGTCAGCTGTCCCGGCTGTGTCCCCTCCCAGCTCCCCGTGCACCCCCAGCCTCCTTGCTAGCAGGCCAGCACAAGAAGCTGGACTGTCCTTGACTGCTCAGCAACAACCCAAAACACCAGCACATTATCAACAGTTTCTCATCCCAAATCCAAAACACAGTCTCACACTGGCTTCTGTGAAGAAAACCAGCTCTATCCTGGCTAAAACCAGGACAGGTTAATCAAAGGATCTTACAGCAGTAAAGACTTGAAGGATTTGACTTAGGAGAAAGTCACAGTTTCAGTCTGTCTACACAAGATGATTGTAGTTTTGTAAAGGTTGTCTTTACAATCAAAATTGACTGTTGCATTTTAAAAATGCAGAGATAACTTTTCAAGCAGGTTGTAGAAAGATATCAAGGATATCTTAGAAACGAATTTGTATGACAGAACATTTTATTTAATTATAAAATTAAAGACTAAGCAGGGCAGAGATTTAACATATATTCAAAGCTAATTTGTCTGTATATAGTCACAGTGACCTCGGGTAAAGAACAAACTTCTTGGGACACCAAGTATATTTTTCATTCAAGTGGGAAGCATTTTTGCAAAGTACATTTTCTTTGGCTTTAATTTAAAGCAAGAGTAATCTACATGATACTTTTGAAATTTATGTTCACATGGTGATGTGAGAATACAGTTGAACTTACTTTTTACTTACGAAATGTGGGGCAGTAAAACTTCTTTGGTGCAGATGTTATTCTGCTTTAGAAGATAATTTCTGAGTGTTGGTGGTAATATTTATTGCTTTCAGACAGTGAAAATGCTCTGCACGTAAAAGAGAATCACCTGTGATCTTGAAATGACATTTAGTGACAATTTGAGTCATGAAAAGACTAACTATTTGAAGCTAACCATTAGACTAATTAAAGAAAGACCTTTGTGATTGATTGGATTTAGCATCTGGTAGAATTTAGTTATACTGGAATGTGGACATATGTGGAAATATTTAATATTTTAGTGTGTAAATATATATATATAAATAAACCATTAAACATGCTGGTGTTTATTGGGTACAAAAAGGGTGGAGCTTTACGGAGGTAGCTGTTGTGGGCAAAGAAAACATGGATCAAATGGCTTTTTACAGAGTGTTGTCACAAAGTTTTTCAGGAATGCTTATTAGAAAGCTTCCATGATTAATGCTGTGGATTATGTGATGACATGAAATGGTGTGGAGGGGTGGAGTGGAAGGGAAAGATGGCAAGCAGTGGTAAGAAAGCGCATGTCCATACCTCTGTACGAAGGCATGGTGTGTGCTAACTCTATAAACTTATGTGTGAAAGTTGTCTTTGCTATTGGCTACTGCTCCTGAATTTTCTTGCCTCCAAAAGTGAAGTTTATG
This sequence comes from Phaethon aethereus, assembly GCF_964289735.1. Classification (NCBI taxonomy): domain Eukaryota; kingdom Metazoa; phylum Chordata; class Aves; order Phaethontiformes; family Phaethontidae; genus Phaethon; species Phaethon aethereus. Next base: position 99,208,321 of record NC_138575.1, on the reverse strand, counting down.
TCAGTGTCATAACTGACAACTTAACAACACAGTCTTACCTTTTAGAGACCACTGTTGGGACAAAAATGGCATGGTGAGGAGGAATAATAGCTTGTCAGTTCAACTGTGAACTTGACTAGCTGAGTGCTTTGTAGTACCCCAGAATACTGGAAATGAAAAGATGTGTCCTGCTTTGTTAAAAGAGAATAGAAAACCTGAACGATAGTAACAAAAGCAACTTTCCCACATGAGTTATTGGAAGAAAAAAAAAAAATTAAAAAAAACCTGTAAGCATAAATGAAGTTGAAAGGAAGTTAACACAGGTATTTCAGTGAGTCAGGGAACTTCCTCCAGGAATCTCAGTACCTCGGGAGCAATGCAAGTTTAATGGAGTGTCAGCCCTTTTGTCTATCCATTTGTCAGTCAGAAAAAAGGCCATGACCATATGATGAGGAGTATGATGAGTACTTACCCTGAAGCAACGAGTGAAGTCTCTTTCTTTTCAGTATCAGAATATATTTTGAAAATTTTCTTTTAAAATAAAAAAAGACAAGAAAAAATGGGATGACTGTTTTTCTTATTGCCTAATCCATCTAATATATGATACAGCAGCTTGAGATTTTAAGATGAAAAACATTATTCAAAGGGATTTTTACACTAAACATCTATCTTCAGCTCTGCAATATATGTGTAATGTAGCTTTTGAGTGATGACTTAAGACTGTGAACAGTGGATAAGTGTCATCAGAGAGTGCAAAACTGTGGAGAAACTGAAAGCTGTGTCATTGTTACAGGTAAGTCAATCTACATTTGAACAGCATTGCTGTAACTGCCTGAAAGTCAATATGAAAGTATTACTAGAGTCTGGATATGACAAGTAACATTTTTCAGCATTGAGCTCAAAAAGTTGACATGTGAATAGAGATGAAAAGAGGAAAAAAGGAAATTCTGCTGTTCATCAAAAACTAGAGAGCACATAAAACTGTCAACTGTAGGAGGAATAAAATTGCCTTTTGCCATCCTTTTCAGTTATTGCTGCTTAAGAGCCAGCAGACTAAGTATGACCCATAGTCTATGGCAACACTGGTGGAGTTGTGATATACATATACCATCTGAAGTTGGTACCTGGGATTGGCCTGTTTGCAGTTGACAAGCTAAAACTCCTCACTAGTACAGAGTCATTCTGACAGGTCTGTGCTGCTGACTATTTTGAAGGCCTTTTTCTAGTGTGACTTCAATTGCATAACCCATTTATTCTTGATAGAAGAGCATACATGTCTAAGAGAATATTTTCTTTCCAATTCATCTTATCTCATTATTTCAACTGAATCCAGAGATGTTTAAGATGCACTGAATATAAAAAGGGTAGAGACTATTAGGGAAAGGAATGCATTGGTGTGGCGGGTTGACCCTGTCTGGATGCCAGGTGCCTATCAAGCTGCTCGCTCCCTCCCTCAGCTGGACAGGGGGGAGAAAAAATACTACGAAAGTCTTAAGGTTGATGTAAGGACAGAGAGAGATCAATCAACTAATTACTGTCATGGGCAAAACAGACTTGACTTCAGGAAATGAATTTATTGCCAGTCAAATCAGATAGAATATTGAGAAATAAAACCAAATCTTAAAACACCTTCCCCCTACCTCTCCCTTCTTCCTAGGCTTAACTTTACTCCTGAATGCTCTACCTCCTCCCTTGCAGCAGTGCAGGGGGACAAGGAATGGGAGTTGTGGTCAGTTCATCGCAGGTTGTCCCTGCTGTTCCTTCCTCCTCATGCTCTTCCCCTACTTCAATGTGGGGTCCCTCCTATGGAAGACAGTCCTTCACAAATTCCTCCAATGTGAGTCCTTCCCACAGGCTGCAGGTCTTCACAAACGGCTCGAGCCTGGGTTCCCCCACGGGGTGCCGTCCTTCAGGAACAGACTGCTCCAGCGTGGGTCCTCCACAGGGTCACAAGTCCTGCCAGCAAACCTGTTCCAACATAGGCTCCTCTCTCCACGGGTCCACAGGTCCTGCCAGGATCCTGCTCCAGCATAGGCTTCCCACAGGGTCACAGCCTCCTTCAGGCCCATCCACCTGCTCCAGCGTGGGGTCCTTCATAGGCTGCAGGTGGAGATCTGCTCCAGTGTGGAGGTCCATGGGCTGTAGAGGCACAGCCGGCCCCACCATAGGCTTCCCCAGGGGCTGCCGGGGAATCTCTGCTCTGGTGCTTGGAGCACCTCCTGCCCCTCCTGCTGCTCTGAGCTGGGGGTCTGCAGAGCTGCTGCTCTCACATATTCTCACTTCTCTCTCCAGCTGCCTGTTTTGCAGCCATTTTTTTTTCCCCCCTTCCTAAATGTGTTATCCCAGAGGAGCTACCACCGTTGCTGATGGGCTCGGCCTTGGCCAGTGGTGGGCCTCTCTTGGAGCTGGCTGGCACTGGTTCTATTGGACACAGGGGAAGCTTCTAGCAGCTTCTCACAGAAGCCACCCCTACAGTCCCCCCGC